>NC_090730.1:124042429-124047429 GCF_036898095.1 Palaemon carinicauda
TACCAAACAACAGCCGTTTATTTGATCTAAACAGGAAGGAGGCCTCGCCCTCGACGTCGCTAGCGTGTTGAAACTTGGCCTTATAAGGAAGTTTACTCACACAAAAGTACTGTTTTTATAAGGATTAAACCTTACCGTGTTTGTAATTTTGATATGTTAAGTTGCATAAAGGGTACAAATTGTTAATGGAGTTTTTACGGGAATTTAATTATTTTTCTATCCATATCTATAGACTTGGTTTTATATTATTTTGTTCCCCAATTTACAATCGGTTTTTATTTCTCTATTGACGTTTAACTATTTCGTGCTGCTCGTCTATCCTTTTTTTTTCTTTTTTATCAAACTTCATATCATGTCTTGGCTTTTCCATGTACTTCACTACAATATACTTAATTTCCTTGCTTTTTAGAGAGGTTACAGAAATATGAAAAGTAAAATCCTTCTCATGTGTATTGTATTGTCGCTTCATAAAATAATTTTATGTTTGGAGCTTATTTACCTTGTTTTATTAATTTATTTTTTATTCAAGAGTACCTTCAGTATATTTTGCATTTGCACGGGACTTATTAAACAGCCTTAGTTTCTTTGATACTACTTTTTTTATTTTGTTTCCTCAGGCGAGAATAGACGTTCAGATTTGGTTTTCTCCATATTCTACTTAGCTTTCAGAAGTCTACTTTATAGTGAAATGACTTACCCATAGCTTTCCTACTAATATTTTCGTTTGGTACTTACTGGTTTATTTACTTTTCTATGCATACTATTATATTACTCACCATAACTCCATATGAAGATTTTAAATAGTGGTAAGAGATTGCTGGAAGTATGTATCTGTGACTTATGCCAGGCTGACATTTACACGAATCTGTGGCACGCATTGGCACAACTCGAGTCGTGCCAATGCACAGACTAGTCATAAACTGGTGTGAAGCGTATGTAAACCTATCGTGACTTTGTGGCATGTTGTGACGAGAATTTTGAAATGTTCAAAATTTTGGTCACGACAAAATTTCGCGACCAGGTCGTGAACTATGCGCAAACTGTTCGTGAACTCGTCGTGACCTCGTCTGGACAATGCGGGAGGATGCGTGCCAGTACGTGGCAATGCGTGCCATGCCACGACTGTCAGGAACTGCCACGAATAGTTCACGAATAGCTCACGTCGAGTTCACGAGTAGTTGACGACATGTTCACGAATATGCGCGTGTCGCAGCGTGGCCGTGCCTTCCCACTGACATGGTCACGTGTACTTCACGCATTGATGGCATGAGCAGTTTACAACTACTTTACGCACTTCACGAACAGTTTGCGCAAGGCACGAGCAGTTCATGATCAGTATTTAAACGTATATATATATATATATATATATATATATATATATATATATATATATATATATATATATATATATATATATATACATATATATATATATACATATATATATATATATATATATATATATATATATATATATATATACTGTATATATATATATATATATATATATATATATATATATATATATATATATATATATATATATATACATATATATATATATATATATATATATATATATATATATATATATATATATACATATATATATATATATATATATATATATATATATATATATATATATATATATATATATATATATATATATATATATACAGATATACATACATATATATACATACATATACATATATATATATATATATATATATGTATGTATATTTATATACATATATATATATATATATATAAATTTCTACCTCATACTTGGGATCGAACGCTAGCCCCTTCTAATGAAAGGCCAGGTCGAAACCAACCATGCCACGAGAGCCCATAAAAGGAAATCTGAACCTGACACTAATCTAGCTGTCCGAGGATTTACCTGGTGAGACATCAGTCTCTTTACCAGCGAGTTTTACCAGATTTCCCCGGGCCACCACGTGACACAATTGGTAGTAATTCATTCAAATTACCCCTAATGAGTCAATATGGATAAATATCAACACAACATCGTGTTCAAATAGAAATAAATTTCTACCTCATACTTGGGATCGAACGCTAGCCCCTTCTAATGAAAGGCCAGGTCGAAACCAACCATGCCACGAGAGACCATAAAAGGAAATCTGAACCTGACACTAATCTAGCTGTCCGAGGATTTACCTGGTGAGACATCAGTCTCTTTACCAGCGAGTTTTACCAGATTTCCCCGGGCCACCACGTGACACAATTGGTAGTAATTCATTCAAATTACCCCTAATGAGTCAATATGGATAAATATCAACACAACATCGTGTTCAAATAGAAATAAATTTCTACCTCATACTTGGGATCGAACGCTAGCCCCTTCTAATGAAAGGCCAGGTCGAAACCAACCATGCCACGAGAGGCCAGAAAAGGAAATCTGAACCTGACACTAATCTAGCTGTCCGAGGATTTACCTGGTGAGACATCAGTCTCTTTACCAGCGAGTTTTACCAGATTTCCCCGGGCCACCACGTGACACAATTGGTAGTAATTCATTCAAATTACCCCTAATGAGTCAATATGGATAAATATCAACACAACATCGTGTTCAAATAGAAATAAATTTCTACCTCATACTTGGGATCGAACGCTAGCCCCTTATAATGAAAGGCCAGGTCGAAACCAACCATGCCACGAGAGCCCATAAAAGGAAATCTGAACCTGACACTAATCTAGCTGTCCGAGGATTTACCTGGTGAGACATCAGTCTCTTTACCAGCGAGTTTTACCAGATTTCCCCGGGCCACCACGTGACACAATTGGTAGTAATTCATTCAAATTACCCCTAATGAGTCAATATGGATAAATATCAACACAACATCGTGTTCAAATAGAAATAAATTTCTACCTCATACTTGGGATCGAACGCTAGCCCCTTCTAATGAAAGGCCAGGTCGAAACCAACCATGCCACGAGAGCCCATAAAAGGAAATCTGAACCTGACACTAATCTAGCTGTCCGAGGATTTACCTGGTGAGACATCAGTCTCTTTACCAGCGAGTTTTACCAGATTTCCCTGGGCCACCAAGTGACACAATTGGTAGTAATTCATTCAAATTACCCCTAATGAGTCAATATGGATAAATATCAACACAACATCGTGTTCAAATAGAAATAAATTTCTACCTCATACTTGGGATCGAACGCTAGCCCCTTCTAATGAAAGGCCAGGTCGAAACCAACCATGCCACGAGAGCCCATAAAAGGAAATCTGAACCTGACACTAATCTAGCTGTCCGAGGATTTACCTGGTGAGACATCAGTCTCTTTACCAGCGAGTTTTACCAGATTTCCCCGGGCCACCACGTGACACAATTGGTAGTAATTCATTCAAATTACCCCTAATGAGTCAATATGGATAAATATCAACACAACATCGTGTTCAAATAGAAATAAATTTCTACCTCATACTTGGGATCGAACGCTAGCCCCTTCTAATGAAAGGCCAGGTCGAAACCAACCATGCCACGAGAGCCCATAAAAGGAAATCTGAACCTGACACTAATCTAGCTGTCCGAGGATTTACCTGGTGAGACATCAGTCTCTTTACCAGCGAGTTTTACCAGATTTCCCCGGGCCACCACGTGACACAATTGGTAGTAATTCATTCAAATTACCCCTAATGAGTCAATATGGATAAATATCAACACAACATCGTGTTCAAATAGAAATAAATTTCTACCTCATACTTGGGATCGAACGCTAGCCCCTTCTAATGAAAGGCCAGGTCGAAACCAACCATGCCACGAGAGCTCATAAAAGGAAATCTGAACCTGACACTAATCTAGCTGTCCGAGGATTTACCTGGTGAGACATCAGTCTCTTTACCAGCGAGTTTTACCAGATTTCCCCGGGCCACCACGTGACACAATTGGTAGTAATTCATTCAAATTACCCCTAATGAGTCAATATGGATAAATATCAACACAACATCGTGTTCAAATATAGGCTCTCGTGGCATGGTTGGTTTCGACCTGGCCTTTCATTAGAAGGGGCTAGCGTTCGATCCCAAGTATGAGGTAGAAATTTATTTCTATGTGAACACGATGTTGTGTTGATATTTATCCATATTGACTCATTAGGGGTAATTTGAATGAATTACTACCAATTGTGTCACGTGGTGGCCCGGGGAAATCTGGTAAAACTCGCTGGTAAAGAGACTGATGTCTCACCAGGTAAATCCTCGGACAGCTAGATTAGTGTCAGGTTCAGATTTCCTTTTATGGGCTCTCGTGGCATGGTTGGTTTCGACCTGGCCTTTCATTAGAAGGGGCTAGCGTTCGATCCCAAGTATGAGGTAGAAATTTATTTCTATTTGAACACGATGTTGTGTTGATATTTATCCATATTGACTCATTAGGGGTAATTTGAATGAATTACTACCAATTGTGTCACGTGGTGGCCCGGGGAAATCTGGTAAAACTCGCTGGTAAAGAGACTGATGTCTCACCAGGTAAATCCTCGGACAGCTAGATTAGTGTCAGGTTCAGATTTCCTTTTATGGGCTCTCGTGGCATGGTTGGTTTCGACCTGGCCTTTCATTAGAAGGGGCTAGCGTTCGATCCCAAGTATGAGGTAGAAATTTATTTCTATTTGAACACGATGTTGTGTTGATATTTATCCATATTGACTCATTAGGGGTAATTTGAATGAATTACTACCAATTGTGTCACGTGGTGGCCCGGGGAAATCTGGTAAAACTCGCTGGTAAAGAGACTGATGTCTCACCAGGTAAATCCTCGGACAGCTAGATTAGTGTCAGGTTCAGATTTCCTTTTATGGGCTCTCGTGGCATGGTTGGTTTCGACCTGGCCTTTCATTAGAAGGGGCTAGCGTTCGATCCCAAGTATGAGGTAGAAATTTATTTCTATTTGAACACGATGTTGTGTTGATATTTATCCATATTGACTCATTAGGGGTAATTTGAATGAATTACTACCAATTGTGTCACG
>NC_090730.1:124049929-124064929 GCF_036898095.1 Palaemon carinicauda
AGTAGTAATGCAAATACGCATAGATGTTGGTTAGTTTTCTGTAAACATTAAACTTGAATCTATCATGTTCATACGGCAATCGAAAAGAGGTAAAGGACAATAAACTACAACTATTACCTAACTCTACAGTTCAATCCATTGATGGTACCAAGCCATTCGATCTGCCCAAAAAAGATATCTAAATTTTCATTATTTACTCTCACATATTTTATTATGTCATCAATATAGCGAAACCATTTTTCATTATCAGGTAAAATGCTGCTTAAGATTCTACTTAAAATAATTCATCTATGGGTGTTGTTCAGTACTGGAGCTAAGGGGTTTCGCATGAACATACAAAACGTTTGTGTATATAATTTCCCATTAATTTAAAATTTGCAATCATTTTGCAGAGTTTCATTAATTCTATTTGCGTATTATTACAAAATGGTAAAATCAATTATTGATTCTGCAAGGTATCATATAGAAATTCTGACGCACCATCAATGGTAACTTAGTAAATAATGATAAAACGTCATAACTGACAAGGCTACCTAAAATGTATTTAATAGACGGATAGGTTTGCTTAAAACAGATTGGTGTTATTGACTAATGCAAACACAAACAAAGCCACGCCAACACCCTCTGAAAATATAACAGACGCCTCACACGTCTCAAACTGTCGACCTAACCGCGCCAGGACTCCTTGCTGCTGGGAGGAAGGACGCTGGTGTCTGGTATAGCACATGGGTATATGCTAACGGGGTCTAAGCGATGTCAGGAAGGGCAGCCGATCGGGACTATGGTCTACCCGAAAGCCAGAGCAAAGTCATTCAAATAGAAAGCAACTGTGCTTACGCCATACAAACTGGAAAAAGCACGTTAATAGAAGAAGACTTATTCAATTTGCTATTGAAATCTATATATTTTTTTTTCTTTTTACATTCGACCCTGAGATGGTGCATACCAAAAGATTGAAGATATCAACTTGGTATTTAGATAAGTTTTATGGTGCCAAATTCGCAGAACTAATAATTATGTCTAGGTCTGGAAGAACCCAGATCTATATGGGTGAGGAATATGAAGAATAAAGTAGATGATGAATGGAGAGGTATTGATTTAAAAGTTCAAGAAAGAGGCGACTGGCTAAATCTAACCGATGACTTTGCGTCAATAAGCCAAGGAGGAGGTGATTATGATGATGATGAATTCGATTATAAACAGCGATAGGAGTTGATTCAGACTCATATTTCTCCTCAAAACCAAATCGGTGGTACTCGATTGTCGTTCCGATTTCGACTCGGCAGGGGTTCGAATCCTTCCCTTGCCATAAATTTTCACCAGGATATTACGGCAATTTTCCATTTGGTCTGGGATCACGAGGCAGAACGAAATCAATATTAATAGATATTTGTGGCTTATTTGAAGTTATGATGGAATTGACACACACACAGAATATTCTAACAACATGTTAGAAAAAGAAATGGACATGGGTAGGACATACAGTGAGAATGACAGATAATAGATGGTCATTAAGAATAACAGAATGGGTCGCTAGAGATTGCAAAAGAAGCCGGGGATGGAAGAGAAGGCGATAGATTGCCAAACTAAGAATGTTTGTGGGTGTGGACTTAGCAAGAGCATAAACAGACACAAGTGAAAGGGCATGTCTGAGGCCTTTGTTCTGAATTGGATTAGTAACGGCTCATGATATATATGTAGAGTACACACCCATATATATATATATATATATATATATATATATATATATATATATATATATATATATATATATATATCGTATTTATATGTATATATATATATATATATATATATATATATCGTATTTATATGTATATATATATATATATATATATATATATATATATATATCGTATTTATATGTATATATATATATATATACATATATATATATATATATATATATATATATATGTATATCGTATTTATATGTATATATATATATATATATATATATATATATATATATATATATATATATATATATATATATGTGTGTGTATATCGTATTTATATGTATATATATATATATATATATATATATATATATATATATATATATAAGTGTGTGTGTACGTGCGTGCGTTCGTTTGTGTTTGTGTATGTGTATATATTTATATATATTGATGAAAAGATGAATATACATACACATGTTTATATTATGCCTATATGTATGCATAAATCTATATACTATTGTATGTAAGTATGTATGTATGGATATATGTATATACATAACTTATAGGCTGCGCGCAGGAGCCATGGTTCAACAAGTTCCATTGCTTAAATACGACGACTGTTATGTGTTCCTGATATGGGGAAGTGTCTTATTATTCTCATATACCCTATGAAACCAGAAGCCCTCGAGGAATATGCAAGACAACTGTGCTTGGAGCAGAATGATGAAGAATTTGCTAAGGGCTAATTCAATAAGGAATGAAACAGGGCGAATAAAAGATGTGGAACAGGACTGTGTTTTAGTGTTATGACGAAACTAATTCTACACCATTTTCACTGAGAGACAGTACGGAAAATTCAGTGAACCTTTAATTAAGGAATTGACTTTAGATACAAAAGACGTTCATCTTATACATTCATCACAAAATAGCTGAATTACATGGGGTTAGCTATTATTGGAACCAATATTAGAATAATTTGATTTTACATAACGCTGTAAAAGGCTATTTTATTTTTATCTATAATTGTCGTTAAAGTAATATAAATTAATCTTTTTAGTCCATATGATATTCCATATTATACAACTAATTCGCACAATGTGAAAAGACGCCAATAACCCCATATACCATTCCCTTTAGCAAAGGTTGAAAATCTATGAAGTCATTATCGAGTACATTTGCTTATTCGCTAACCTTTATCTTAGCACACTATATTGTTCAAGAACTTATCTTTTTTTTTTTTTTTTTTTTTTTTTTTTAATACCGAAAGGTATAACATTTTCCCCATAAAAATTAATTGAAACAATAGAAAACGACTCACCTGGTCATTTTTTATCTAGAGACATGCATATACAATTTGGTTTATATATGAAAGGTATTGCATATATATTTAAGAACAACTGTAGAACTTGGTCGTCAGCTAGCTACTAGAATACTAGTATGCAAGTAATGCAAAGGAAGACAGGGCGGAGGAGTGAGAAAAGAACAGCCATGATTATTTACAAAGGAAATAGGAATGCACTACAATTTGAAAATAAACTAGTAATTTGTGGGCCAGAGATATTTATAATATATGTGTAGAAAGTATGGAAAAGTCAAGAAAATTTATAAGATAGAAAATTTTGAGTTCCTTTTCATGCCAGGACAACTATATTTGAAAAACGATGCAGAGGAAAAATTATACTAGACATATGAGGGTCTTAGGTAGTCGTTTGATAGTGTTGCAGGACAAACTACCAGAAAAGCGCAATGCACTTTAGGAGAGCGGTGTTGAAGAATTTAGATTAAACGTTGCTGCTTATCAAAAATTAGTCCTGAGCTTTTTACTTTAAAGAAAGCAAGACAGATGGAAGGATAAGAGTATACAATGACATGATGTAATTTGCATATTATCTAGTAATAGAAGCAAAGTCAGGAATATAATTTTTTTTGAAAGATTAAATAGTAGAATGGAAAGGATTAAAACCTCAACGTAGACAAACTACATCTTAGGTTAGGGCGACTGGAAAGAGAGAAAAAGGAAATTTTAGCCAGGAGAGTGGCCACAAGGATATTGTGGGAATGGTATGAGGGTAACCATGGTGCCGTGTGTAAAAGGTGTCATAAGATGTATCTTTCAAGAGCATATCTCGGAATATAAAGGTGTCATAGTATATATCTTTCAAGGGCATATCTCGAAACATAAAGGTGTCATAGCATATATCTTTCAAGGGCATATCTCGAAATATAAAGGTGTCATAGCATATATCTTTCAAGGGCATATCTCGAAATATAAAGGTGTCATAGAATATATCTTTTAAGGGCATATCTCGGAATATAAGGTGTCATAGCATATATCTTTCAAGGGTATATCTTGAAATATAAAGGTGTCACAGGATATATCTTTTAAGGGCATATCTCGGAATATAAAGGTGTCATAGCATATATCTTTCCAAGGCATAACTCGAAATATAAAGGTGTCATAGTATATATCTTTCAAGGGTATATGTCGGAATATAAATATGTCACAGGATATATTTTTTAAGGGCATATCTCGGAATATAAAGGTGTCATATCATCCAAGGTCTATAGATGTGATAGCATCTATCTTCAAAGGGCATATCTCGGAATATATATATATATATATATATATATATATATATATATATATATATATATATATATATATATATATATATATATATATATATTGGGAAACAGTCGACTGCGAAGCAGTTATTGTATGGAGAGGCTAAAGCGGAATAGTAGCATACTGGATAAAAAAAAAGTGGATTGCTTAACCTCTGATTCATAAAAATAACTTGACAGTGTACATCGAAATCTGATGTCTGTTTATGGTCTGATCTATTTGATTGGGCAAACTAATGGCCGCTAACAAAGGAAATGGAGAATATTTTACAAAGGCCAGACCATAGAATGGCAGGATTTATGACCAGAGTAAAGTATCTGATGTCCAGTTTCTGGTTAACAGAGATATCAAATAATGTGATGGTTTGAACATGGGAAGAATGATAAGAGCGAATAAAAAATTAGCATCCATGAAAGTAGTAGGAATTATTGAAAATGTAAAGATAAAGGCCTAAACCTTGGAGCAAAGCATAACTAATTTCACGTCTAACCGTGAATAAAATGCAGTTGTATAGCTTCGTTAATGATGAAAATTAACAATTCGTGAATTTATACCCATTTAAGTTGATCATGGGCATATACATTACACTGACACACACACACACACGTGTATATATATATATACATATATATATATATATATATATATATATATATATATATATATATATGTATATATATATATATATATATATATATATATATATATATATATATATATATATATATATATATATATATATATGTATTAGTCTATAGATACATGGTCACCGGGGAGCAAAATTTTTTTTTTCCCAAACTGGAGTGCAGATTAGGGCGGGGCTTCCTGAGCAGAAGACAGATTTAAAGGGTAACTCTTTCATTATGGTTGTGTTAAGATTTGAGGGTAACTACCTCATTAAAGTTATGATCAGTAACTGCATTCAGAAAGAACGGAAATGTTTATAGACAGCATAATAATAATAATAATAATAATAATAATAATAATAATAATAATAATATATATATATATATATATATATATATATATATATATATATATATATATATATATATATATATATATATATATATATATACTGTATATATCATGATTTGCATATGGAAACTGAATATTACTGAAATAGCTTAATTTTCAAAACTTTCCTTGTGTTAACAACAATGTTCTTAACAGTTTCATAGTTCGATTCGTGCAAGTAGCCTAGATCCTTTCCACAACAAATCACCATCATTACTTTTATATCTATTCCTTCATTGTTGCACCTGTTTAAGCATGTTGAAGAATAAGGGTTTTAAAAGTCTGCCAATTTTACGTGTTGATTTCTTACTCTACCGCTACAGTTATTGGGTCCTTTGACTGGCTAGACAGTAATACATTGGATCCCTATATCTAGTTACGGCTAATTTTTTCCTTTGCTTACACATTCAACGAATAGTCTGGTGTATTCTTCCCACATTCTCATCTGTCCTTATAAACCTTTCAACACTGAGATTACCAAACAATTATTCTTCGTTCAAGTGTTTAACTACTGCACTGTAATTGTTTAGTGGCTACTTTCCTCTTTGTAAGGGTAGAAGAGACACTTCAGCTATTGCCAGCAACTCTTCTAGGAGAAGGACGCTCCAAAATCAAAGCATTGTTTCCTAGTCATGGGTTAGTGCCATAACCTCTGTAACATGGTCTTCGACTCTCTTGGGGTAGAATTCTCTTGCTTGAGGGTACATTCGTGCACACTATTCTATAGTTTATAAATGTTAGATTTATTTCAATGTTGATACTGCCATGAAAAATATTTTATTTTTAATTGTCCATTACTTGTTTTGTAGTTTATCTATTTCCTTTCCTCACTTGGCTGTTAGTCCTTGTTGGAGCCATTGGTTTTTAGCATCGTGCTTATCCAGCAAGGCTTCAAGCTTAGCTAATAATAATAATAATAATAATAATAATAATTATTATTATTATTATTATTACTATTATTAATTATCAATAATCCTCAATAATTATTAATCAATAATTAATAATAATAATAATAATAATAATAATAATAATTAAGTATTTTTGCGTATTTAATGATAATGAAGTTATTAAGCGTTAATTTTTACCTACTTTTACATTTAAAAAATAAACGTTTGTATATCTTTTGACTATATTTCGATTCCATGTTTATATTTATATATGTAAGACTCCTTATCAGACATATGGTAAGCAATCATTGTTAAGAGCAAAATCATATTATCCCACATCTCTCCTCTGATATGTAACTCCTTTAATGACTATTATTGTCACTTTAATTATATCACTCTTTTGAAAGGATCCAATATATATATATATATATATATATATATATATATATATATATATATATATATATATATATATATATATATATATATATCTACTGAGAGAGAGAGAGAGAGAGAGAGAGAGAGAGAGAGAGAGAGAGAGAGAAAGAGAGAGAGAGAGAGAGAGAGAGAAAGTAAACACAACCGTTTGTGTTGTCTGATGGTAATGAATATTCATATATATATATATATTTATATATATATATCCACCGAGAAAGAGAGAGAGAGAGAGAGAGAGAGAGAGAGAGAGAGAGAGAGAGAGAGAGAGAGAGAGAGAGAGAGAGAGAGAGATTTTCACTAAAGGATACAAGTCGAGGTAAAGTGAGCATTTTGTAAATGTTTCCAGTCTTGGAAAACTTAGAAGACAAAAAAAGGGCAATAATGTTACATATAAAACCTTTAAACACTATGAACACACCTTTCCCATTAAGGTAAAAAAAGAGCCATTGTGTATCTTGTAATGTAGATCTAACATTTTGAATGAAAAGAAGATAAGGTTGCAGCCAGATAATGAGAAGATAATGTAACCTTAATGGAAAATAAGAGAGGACAGTTTGTTATAAGAATTTATCTCGGCAAGACAGGAAATAAAAAAAGAGCGCTGATGTGTTGAATATAAAGCGTACATCGGATGAGTTGAGTAATAATATGAGTTATGTTGAACATGAGAATGGTATGAAACAAATGCAAATGTTCTAAGGTGAGGTAGACATTTCAACTGAATAATAAAGATGGCCAAGGTAATCTTTAGTCTAATATTATAACGATAAAGTAAATATGTGAAAATTTGGCATCCGTATTGCTTGACATGGCGCGCTGTCAATCTAGAAAAAATATACTATAAAACAGGATAGAAGAAAGAGAGAGAGAGAGAGAGAGAGAGAGAGAGAGAGAGAGAGAGAGAGAGAGAGAGAGAGAGAGAGAGAGAGAGAGAGAGATTTATGGGATGGGTTGTAGAGAGTTTAGATTTTATGTATTTGCGGGATGTACCTCATAGACTGATTAAATATGCCGAGTTGGGAAACAATAATCGAATTGGAATGAAGGTAGTCCGTACCTGTTAGCTGCTATCCACTAGAAAGTACTCCCTCCTATCCATGTGGAGAGATTTTTCACATTCAAGTTACATTCTTCGTCCAGCCATCCCCCACAAGCCCACTTCAACATTGTGCGAGACTGATGAAGAATCGTTTTTTTTGGGGTTTTGAACTGGTCTAGGAATTTCAATATGTACCAGCATCTGCAACATCTGGCAGACAGGTGAATAGCCCATACCCTGGACACAGTCCCTCATCATCACGCTTCCCAAAAAAGGCAACTTACAGCAATGCCAAAACTATAGAACGATTAGCCTTATCAGCCACGCAAGCAAAGTGATGTTGAGAGTCATTCTGAACCGACTGAGACCCCAGGCAGAAGATATCATTGCCGAAGAACAAGCTGGGTTTAGAAGAGGAAGGAGCACAACGGAACAGATTTTCAATCTTTGAGTTCTGTGTGAGAAGTACAGCCAACACCAGCAAGACATCTTCCACGTGTTCATTGACTACAAAAAGGCATTTGACTGCGTATGGCATAATGCCCTCTGGGCCACAATGAACAGGTACAACATGGGATAAAAACTGATACAGACGATCCAACAGCTGTACAATAAAGCAACCAGCGCGGTCCTTGCCCAAGGCAAAATAGGTGAATGGTTCCACACTTCAGTAAGTGTCAGCCAAGGCTGCCTTCGGTCACCAACCCTGTTCAACATCTTCCTTGAACAAATTATGATAGATGCACTTGAAGATCATGTGAGCACAGTTAGCATCAGAGGACGAACAATCAGCAACCTTCGGTTTGCTGATGATATTGACGGCCTGGCAGGGAACGAAGATGAGCTGGTCAACCTCGTGAAACGTCTGGATGAAACATCAACCAGATACGGAATGGAAATCAGTGCTGAAAAAACAAAGCTAATGAGAAACAGCGACGAGCCAATCAAAGCAAAAATCGTGGTCGGTGGTCAACAACTTGAAACAGTCCAACAATTCAAGAACCTTGGTGCAATCATCAGCCAAGAAGGATCCAAACCAGAAGTCCATGCAAGAATCGCGCAAACAATAGCGGCGCTAACAAAACTGAATCCAATCTGGAAAGACAAAAACATCGCTGTCAAATCCAAATTGAGTCTATTGCATGCCCTAGTCATTTCCATCCTCCTGTATGCTTGTGAATCCTGGACACTGACGGCAGAGCTACAGAGAAAGATCCAAGCTGCAGAAATGAGATGCTTCAGACGAGTGCTTGGCATCTCGTACATTGAGCATGTCACAAATGAAGAAGTCAACAGAAGAGTGAGACAACACTTAGGACGCTATGAAGATCTGCTGTCCACAGTGAAGAGGAGGAAACTGAAATGGTATGGCCACACAACAAGATCAAGCAGCCTGTCCAAGACAATTCTCCAGGGAACAGTTCAGGGGAAGAGGAGAAGAGGTGGACCGACAACATTGCTGAATGGATAGAAAAACCTTCGCCCAGCCCCAGGCACTCGCACACAACCATGACAAGTGGAGGCTCCTATTACTGTGTTCCACCATGCAGCGCCCCTACGATCCTGGTGGATTATAGGATCGGTAACGGTAACCAGGAATGTTAATTCTGGCTAGGGAGAGATGAGGCCGGGTCACATCAATATGGTGAATACATTTTGTTTGGATCATATATATTCCAATTCCATATCTTAGAAATCTATACAAGTGTTATTTTGGATATTTTTTTTTTATACCATCATGCATAGTTTGATTAATTAATGCTTTGTTGAGTTTCTTAGGTATAAAGTCACATTTCTAGTTGTCAAACAAGGTGGCTATGAATAATGCATAAACTTCACTCACTAGGTTAAGGATTGTGATTGTAAGAGCATATGGTAATTAATCTTTTTAAGTGGAGGAAAATTTAGAACTATGGAATACCCTAGCAAAAAGAATTAAGGCAATTATAATTGAACCAGACATCAAAGAAGAGGCCATTACTAACGAATAAAATTGAAACGATTATTTATTCAAGTTGAAAATTAAGAATTTCGAATGTGTCGCTTTACAAATTTTGGTTATTCAAAAAGTAAGAAAATCTTAATAAATATAGAACACTTTGATGCAAAGGTTAATAAAGAAATGTTATATAAAAATAGTCTTCAAACGTTTGTGATGTATACTAAGGTTTTGAATTTTTAATGAATTTCATAGATGTGTTTTGTGACTTACGCTACTCTCATTTAGTTTTCCGAGTTCTAATGAAAGGCGTATTTACAATAAATCAAAATTTATCAGTTGAATAAGAAACTAAATGAAGGAGAGTGGAGAATCGAACGATTATATTACGATTTAATACTGTAGTAGATAATGCTATTAGATTCTGGTTGAATATGAGCCAAGGTACATAATTAACACCAGAAAAGCATTATAAATAAGTGGAATAAGAACATCTGTTTCCAAGAGAGGCCTCTGGATAATTGGGCATCCTGTTCTTTTGTCTATAAATTTTAGGTGTAAAAATGTTGAAAAAGTTAGTTTGTATATCAAAGTGGAAAGAACAAAGCGTTGACATGCAGTAAATTAAGGTTTTATTTTAAATAGTCACGCGTTTTAAAATCAAATTAATCTTTTCTATCCAAATCTGTGTACTAGATTAAAGATTTAGGTTTTGATACTAACTACTTAAGATTTCCTGTTCAGTCATGGCTACCATGGGGCGTGCTCTAGGTTCTGGTGTTTTCCCAAAGGAAGCTGGGGATTTGTTTCCAGTTTTCGATATTTCGAGGGGGTAGTATATTTCCGTGGATTATTTAGAAATAAGAGAGAATGAATGTAATTTTATAAACCTTGCAACAGTTCTTTGGTCTGTACTGATATTTCGTTACTCCAGAGATTAAATTTTATGCCATATTAGATGGTTATTTATTGGGTGCGTGTACAAACTATAGCCCACAAAGTGTTTGACTGATTTATAATTGTCTTATAATGATAACAGACAATGTATCTTTTGTTTTAAAGGATTTGGGCACAATTTACCAATGATTTTCCCATTTTCTTAGAATTGAAAATGATTGATAATTGGGTTTCAGTTTTGAGCAAGTTCAAATGAGTGACATGTAATTGTATTTTCTGTATCTAATGACATGACCCAAATGATTTTTTCACACCAGGTATCAGCTGTTGATCCAGACTTACCACGCACAGTCAACCAAAACATACTGTATTATCTGTCTCCTGTCGAACAACTCAACTTTACCATAGACAGCAAGAATGGGGACCTATCATTGAAAGGAGTAAGTAATAGCTTCTTATTTCAGTATTACCAGTGGCCCCTGTGAGTCTTGTGGGTATATCTATTAGTGCAATTTTATTGATTTAAGTGAGATTAGAAGTTGGTTTCTCATATTTTTATCTTGAATCTTCTTATAGGAATAAAAGTAAATAAAAAGGCTTTCTTCTGTAAATCATTGAACACCTTGCCTTTTCATGTACCCAGTGTTTAGATCGCGAGGCTGCTAAGAAAGGCATAATGACCTTGTATCCGAGAGCTAACGATGAAGGGGGAAGAGGTCACGATGCTGATCCTGCCACCGTTCATCTGATCATCAGAGATCTCAACGATAATCACCCACATATACATTCTCCTGTAAGTACGCTGTTTCATATCTTTACCTGGCGAGCCTTATATTTTCTTTTCCTATTGCACCCATGGAGATGCAGCTCTCCCTCCTCCTTTAAATGCCAATCCTCACACCATGGTATGTAATGCCCTTTTTTTCTGAAACTGGATGCTCGCATTTAATCCATTGTACCTTCCAATTTTATTTGAATCTCTTTTCCTAAATCCACCAAAATAATCATCGGCATTAATATCCTTACATCAGATTTTTTTATTTTGGGGAACTGACTCTCAATATCCTTCTACCCTGAACACTATACGCAAGAATTTCCACATTGGTTGCTTTCTTTCCTTATCCTTTCAGTGTCATTTTTCGAGCTTTCATATAACTCTTCTTAATGATGTTCCCATAGATACTGGTTTATACTACTTGGGTCAGTTCTCATCACCTGCCTGAACCATCTCATTCTTTGGGATATTTTGACTATTTTCCAACTCCTTGAAGCCCAACCTTTGAGAGTCTCTATAATTTATGGTGTACTCTATTCACTAAATATTTTTTTTAGCAACACCTGATCAGATCATCCACCATATTCTGTGTAAGGGCAATCTTCAGCTGAAAAAAGTAGTATACTCATCATAAATTTTCTGTAACTGCAGTGTCCTCTTGAACACGAGACACAAATGGGAATTCTTAGCGAGATTTTGCCTCAGACGTATTTTCAATCCGTACCAATTACATCTTTGTCCAGTTCGTTGCTAAAAACCTTCACCAATATGCAGTATATCTCTAGCTGTGTATTCTGTCGTAACAAACGTACATTTTCTTATCATTCACTTATAAAATGGGTAACATATTCTCTCTCTCTCTCTCTCTCTCTCTCTCTCTCTCTCTCTCTCTCTCTCTCTCTCTCTCTCTCTCTCTCTCTCTCTCTCTATATATATATATATGTATATATATATATATATATATATATATATATATATATATATATATATATATATTGGATATTAAGAGATATTATGGCTTATATGTATATATTTGTATATATGAATTATAAATAAATAAATAAATATATATATATATATATATATATATACATATATATATATATATATATATATATATATATATATATATATATATAAATGTATGAATATTTATGTATATATATATATTTATATATACATATATGTATTATATATATATATATATATATATATATATATTTATATATATATATATATATATATATATATATATATATATATATATATATATATATATATGTTTTTCAAAAAGGCCCATAAAAGAAACACAGGAAATATAAATAAATCACACTATATTTCGGTCAATAAACATCGACCCTCTTCAGGATGTAAAGTAAAAATGAGGAATACAGTGGAGAGTAATGGTTTATATATGAAAGCAAAAGGGTGTGTTCAATTGTTCTATAGTTGTTATAATTGCTGGAAGGATTAGCCAAATTTAATTACATCCAGGTGCGTCTTCTAATTGTTGAGCCGCTCTGAGGAAGTCTTGACCTCAGATGCATATTTGGTGGTCGGTCTCCGTGGATTATCTTCTTAATTATAGGGTTGAGAAGAGTATTGTCCACTGTGTCAGCTTTCCATTGGCCCCCAGATAGGTTCATTGTGTTTGATTGATTTATGATGGCTGATTCCAGGATTTTCCTTCAGTACGGACAGGTACTCTTAAAAAGCAAAGACGACTCACTCCAGTCAATCTAGTGCCCTTAAATTTGGCTAATCCTTCCAGCAATTATAACAACTATAGAACAATTGAACACACCCTTTTGCTTTCATATATAAACCGTCACTCTCCACTGTATTCCTCATTTTTACTTTACATCCTGAAGAGGGTCGATGTTTATTGACCGAAGTATAGTGTGATTTATTTATATTTCTTGTGTTTCTTTTATGGGCCTTTTTGAAAAAACATGTTAAACTGTTCCATTACAGTTATAAGTAAGACTATATATATATATATATGTATATATATATAAATATATATATATATATATATATATATATATATATATATATATATATATGATAAATTTTGCACATTTAAACGTGTTTTTCATGTTTCAAATAAGCCATATATTTTAATACATTAAAGTCTGGTTTCTCTTAACGACCTCAGGATCAGAGCCCCAGGCGAAATAAAAGACTATAGTATCTGACCGGCCGGGTTTCGAGCCCTGGTCCAGCATACTTACATGACAGTGAGGTAAGTGGCAAGGTCACTGTCATACAAGTATCCTGGACCAGGGTTCGAGACCCAGCCAGTCAGATATTATAGTCTTTGAGTGATTACGCCGAGGTCGTTAAGAGAATACAGACTTTAATGTATTAAAATATATGGCTTGTTTTAAATAATTATATATATGTATATATATAAATGATATATATATATATATATATATATATATATATATACATATATATATATATATATATATATATATATATATATATATATATATATATATATATATATATATATATATATATATACTGTATATGAATATTTATATATATATATATATATATATATATATATGTGTGTGTGTGTGTGTGTGTGTGTAAGTGTGTGTATGCAACAATATATTAATAGATAATTGTTCTGATTTAGCACACATAATTTTTATTGCACATAGAATTAAATGTATAGACTAATGTGACAAGATAAAAACACCTTATGAGAGGTGAATGGTGAATATACAGTGCTTCCAAGATCCGATTAAATCTAAAATAAGGTATTGCAAATAGAGAAGTTTGAACTAAATGTAATCGGAAGAGGAATGATTTAGCATACTTTATTTTTCTAGGAAAACAGTTACACCAAAGTGATGGAGAACATGGATCCTGAGGATGTGAAATCGATAACTATAAAGCTCAGCGATGTTGATGGAAGTGACAATGGCTGTCCGTGCACCATGGTGTTTGATCCGGAAACTCCCGTTTCTAGGCTGGAAAAATTTAGTCTTCTTCCTGTTGACGGGTAAGACGCCATTATTATTGGGATAACATATTGCTAATGAGGAAAAGAATTTTTTTCATTCCACTGAGCGTGTTAGATAAGTTTACAGAGTAAACAAGTTCTTGGTGTCAAAACTGTTACGTTACCTCTTTTCACTACGTTTTATATTCAAAATCTATGAAAAACGTTTGTGATGTATGAAAACATGCACCATATTTATTTATTATTTAAAATTTTCATGGTTTTAATGTTACTAGGATGTTGTCACTACAATGTGTATGGTTTTCGATACCTCAAACTAACTAAAAGCTCACATGAGTAAGTAGGGCGTGGTAACAAGAACCCAGTTTTAGTTTGTAATACATTTAATCATAAATTAAAACCAAAAAGCTTTTCATTACACATTCTCTTCCTATTTAAAAACAGAATCATTTTGAATGTAAAGTTATAGATTCATGAAGTAAAATGATTATTTGTTTGGCAGTAATTTAAAAAGCGATGATTTTTATCAGAGAGACGGAATCAACAATGCTCTTGTTTCTCTTTACCTTACAGATTAGGGTCAACGTACCGCCTAAATCCTTTAGTCTCGTTAGACCGAGAGGAGCAGAAGGTGTATCCCCTTCCCTTTGTGACCCAAGACCAGACAGGTCGAAGAGGCATCCGGTTCTTCACCCTAGAGGTCGG
>NC_090730.1:124084929-124092429 GCF_036898095.1 Palaemon carinicauda
AATGGAGCCCAATGCTTATAACAAATATTTGTGCTATAGGCTACCTTCTACTTTCTTCCGTTTAGTAGTTATGGAGTGGACAATAGCATCACTTTTCCATAAGTCTTTTAGGCACTCTAATATTTTTGCGAAGATTTGGCGTCTAAGGTTTCCAATGCAGAGTCTTTATATTTTTCTGCTAACTGTTTCCTCATTTCTTTTATCAAATCTGTCTGCTAAATGGTATAAATCAAATTATCTGTGTAATAGTCTTCAAGGTTCTTCAAGTCCTGTCTTGGAGAGCTTAATCAATTCAAGTTGCTAAATTTTCCTCGATAAAATTAGGTGTTTTGCCTCCATGAAGTAAATCATCTTTATATCAAATGTTAAAACTTTATACCTGGATTACCTCCTCCACTTCAGAAAAAATATGTAGTTTTGGGGGTAATTATTCTTGTTTTCCTTCTTGACAGGGCTTTAATTAATTAAATTAAATTAATTTTTATTGATATTTTTGTCCTCACCGCTTCCTTAGACTCTCTTGCAGTCTGCTGGGAGGTATATTCACATTCTATTCTACTGAATTCTCAAGTGACCTCGAAGCACCCACCAAACCACCACTTCCTAGATTCATTTTGCACAAATTGTCAGATCTCGGGATATTCAGTTCAGAGATATTTTTTTTTTTTTACTTCCGAGAACTGGAATTCGATCTTTGTCTCCGTATTCCTTCACTTCAATTTTTATCTAAATGAGTTTATTGTTACTTTCGATATTATAACTTTGCTTTTTATATATGAACACAGCTTTGGAACTGTTTTATCCGTCTTATTGGGCTGGCTACTGAAGGATTTTTACGAATTTCTTTTGGTCTCCAGCTGCATTGGTTTCTTCCTTTTCGTTTAGTTTGCTCAGTTTGTTTTCTTCCCTGCTAAATTTCGAAGGCCTTTTTTCATTAAACCAAATAATAATAGCATAATCTGGTTTTGGACTGATATCTGGAATATCTTCAATTATATCAGTATGAATCTACTACTCCTGTCTTAGTCTTCTTTTTCATAATTCATATGATGAAGATCATCATTTTTGTCATTAGATCATATGCGGAAAATGAATTGTATCATTAAATTGCTGTCTTCCCTTAAATAGCTACTATGTTCATTTCACTGAATTTTTTTTTCTCGATATGTTCTTATTTTCCTTTTCTGGAACAATACTACCAGACTAATAAGGTTGGCAATGCTATGATCGTACCACTACTAACTCTGATGATCATTCATTCAACAGATTTCTCATCTAATGTCAATTGTTTTGAGTTATGATTAAGCTTCCATACTAATCCTAATTTCCTATCATTCACCCTTTTAGTAATCATAGAGTCATGAAAGGAATTATTGTCTAATATATAGAGCTGAAAGTCTCTCAGTCGATTACATTGATTCCTTTTGTCGTTGATTGAAGATTATCTCTAATCTATATTTGATCATCCTGTTAATCTGTCTGTCTCTGTCCTTCGATTCTGCAACCTTTTGATTATCTTTGGAAGTGTTCGGTTTGTGGAAAGAGAAATATATCAAGCGCACTGATTTCCAAGATTAATGGCAGTGTATTACTTCTGAAATATTTCCATTAAAATATGAAACTTACAGTAAGCTTCACTCGTTTCACGCATTACTTTTTGATATAGAATAGAATATGTTTGAAAAATATGACTGAATAACTTATGATGTACAGAGATTCCAAAATACACACTTGTTTCGTCTCTCTCTCTCTCTCTCTCTCTCTCTCTCTCTCTCTCTCTCTCTCTCTCTCTCTCTCAATATAGTTTGCTATAATCTTCAGAGTAGGAGACGGTTTAGTTTTTATTTTGACACAATTTAACTAACATTCTAATCATAATTATTTGTCCTATAGTGGTAAAAAAATATGTCATTTCGGACCGTTTGTTTACAAAATATAGTTTTGTGAAGGGCCGAGAGAGGAGTTGTGAACTCAAAGGCAGATTGGAAACGACTGAGTTATTTATTAAAGAACACCCTTCTTTATATACAAAACCTCAAGGCAACAGGACATGACCTGTTCGAGAGACAGACAATGTTACAGAGCTAAACGGAGACATGATCATTCAGGTTCTTTTTAGTGCGAGGGAGAGCGCAGATACAAGCATAATATATACAAAATAATTATGTACAATTGTGTGACACACGGTTGGTACAGTTTACTTATTCAGACATATTCCAAACGTTTCAATAAATAATGTCAGTATCACAACGCGTGAGAAAAAGCGGAAACTCTTAAGTGAATTGTATAGATATGTCTAAGTGTCACTATAGTAAAATATTATCCTTAATATTTTTGAAATTGAAGTATTTACCCCAAATTTACGTAAGCTGTAGTGAGTTTATTACACGTCAGAAACACCGAAGTAGCGTTATCTAATCTCGTGAGAGCCGAATTATTTTGGATATTTCGAATGTTGAAATAACGTAAGCATAATGTGTAGAGAACTTGTTTTACATATAAAAAGAAATTTTTTTTCTCCCTTTTTATCATATAAAACATTCAATCTTCTCCGTAAATCGTTAAGCAATGTTATTGCTAAAATTTAGTATATAAATACATGAGCCATATCTGCGTCAATATGAAAATCAATGTGTTGGGTAATTAGAGACCCAATGATTTTAATGCAAGGATTATCTAATAGATATTACAAACTCTTTTGTTGGCTAACAAGATGTGAATGCATAAAACAGAATATTGGATATATTAACTATATAAGTTTTATGGGAGTGATGATAATGTTTTTTTTTTTTTTTTTTTTTTTTTTTTTTTTTTTTTTTTTTCAATCTACAGATATTACTAGATTTTGTGGGATTTTTAATAGTATGCGTATTTCTAGTGATTTGCAATTATTCAATTATGCTGCATGGTGCACCGTATACTAAATG
Source organism: Palaemon carinicauda (assembly GCF_036898095.1). Classification (NCBI taxonomy): domain Eukaryota; kingdom Metazoa; phylum Arthropoda; class Malacostraca; order Decapoda; family Palaemonidae; genus Palaemon; species Palaemon carinicauda. The sequence goes on from NC_090730.1 coordinate 124,087,857, forward strand.
AACACCAACTCCAGACATCGACTGCAAAAAGTCAAAATTCCAGCATTACCATGCATTATTTGCAAAGCTAGCAAAAACTAGCAATGCTATATTATAACATATTTTATGAATAACAATTCAGGATATATAGATAAATCCTAACCTCTGCCATAAGGTATATTAGACTACAATGCCGATTAAGGAATCAAATGAGCTCACTTATTTCTGCAGCAGATGGAAGGCTTCAAACCCTTGATATATTAAGAGTCATAGATTTTATGAATTAATAGATTATCTGTCTCAAAAGTAAGTATTCTTTAAAATAAAGAAGAAATTGCCGACACTGACGATATTATTATTGTTATTATTATTATTATTATTATTATTATTATTATTATTATTATTATTATTATTATTATTATTATTATTATTATTATTACAATAATAAGCCAAGCAATAACCCTAGTTGGAAAAGCAAGATGCTATAAGCCCAAGGACTCCAATAGGGGAAAAAACCCATTGAGGAAAGGAAACGAGGAAATAAAATAAACTAAAATAAAAGTAACAAACAATCAAGATAAAATATGCTAAGAACAGTAACAACATTATATCAGATCTTTCATACACAAACTATAAAAACTTAAAAATAACAGGAGGAAGAAAAATAAGATAGAACAGCTTACTCGAGTATACCCTCAAGCAAGAGAGCTCTAATCCAAGACAGCGGAAGGCCATATTAATACAGAGGCTATGGCACTATGCAAGACTAGAGAATAATGGTTTGATTATGGAGTGTCTTTCATCATTGCTGGTTATACATATGACCATTCATAAAATACTATTAACTGCATTGCATAATACGATACTATCCACAAAATCAGACAAATTTTACATAAGTTATTGCCAGGGCAAAAGAGTGAGACCTCCAGACTCATTGAAATCAATTATTGTCATTCTTAATTCTTACTAGGGTAGTAAGTTAGCGTCGCATTTTTAATAACTCACAGTTTTCCTTCTCAGAACTATTATTATTATATCTTATTATAGATAAGATATTATACCATCAAAGTTTCACGTATATCGAAATGAAATTATCATTAAAAGACTACCTAAATAAATGAAGCTAATCAATGACACCTATCCTCTATCCAATGAACTTGAATATCAGATATCACACGTTACTGTAAACAAATGCTGACATCTTACAACAAAGCAAATATAACAGTCATCATAACCAGATAATCCTATACATTTGTCTTCATTCCACAAAATTGTTTTTCACTCCTTGTAGAAATCCCATTACACTGATTATTATTATTTTAAATATATACAAAATATCTCAGAGGAATTCGAACGTTATAAATCCCCCTGTAATATCCTTATAAGTCTCATATTTCATCCATCACCTGTGTTTTCACTCCCTTCACTGTACATCTGTAGCCTAATTCCTAGAAGGATTGATAACCAAGGAAATCATTAATGTATGTACAGTATATATTGCACCAGATTTCTTACATTTTGACTAACACAAATAAATGAAAATTTTTGTGTTTTGGTAATATTAAAAAAGTCTCATAGTCCATTTTTGCTACATTCCTGACATGATCATCTGAATCCACACCATTCAGCACTGGAATAAAAAAGAAAAAGAAAAAAAAAAAAACGGGGGGGGGGGGAATGGGAGGGAAGTCACCTACGAAATTGGTTCAGTTCAACATTCCTGAAAAAGAAAACAAAAGTGTGGAGAACAGGCAAATGGGGGGGGGGGGGCAAAAATAAATAAATAAATAAAAAAGCACAAACAATTTGAACGTCAACAATCCAGCCTCTACAGATGGATGACCTTAACCTGATCTCATAGATTATGACAACAACCCTGCCTTGGCAGCTGACCTGACACCAACATCATCGGATGACCTGAACAGCTTTACCTTAGCAGTTGATATGTGTATAAAAAAAGAACATAGGTCGACAGATCACCTCAACAGATGACTTCAACCACCTTAACTTAGTAGATGACCTTTACAATGGAAATATGTATGAAATGAGACCTAACATGCTTAATCAGCTTAAGCATCGTTAGAATAATGGTTCAAAAAAGATATTGCATAGGAAAGTGATACTTTAAGAGTCTAGCCAATGTGGAGATTGAGGTCGGTTGTTTTGAACGATTTACTTTTGAACGAATGTATTTTCAGTCTGTGAATAGTGTAAAGAAATACCCGTATAAAAGTTAAAAAGCTATACATAAATGCAAAAGCAAGTGTGATTTGATACAATTCATCAACATTATCTGTCTATGCAGACATTAATTGCAGTTGTACACATTTTTAGTCAGAGTAATAGATTGAGGAAATAAAACTAGTTTTATGCACTTTTTTTTTTTTTTTTTGCCTAGTTGATAGTTGCCTACCCCTGGAAATATCACTCTAAATGGCAGATGAGCTTCTTCTCCTGGAGCCAGGTCAGTCACAATTTCACAACTTTAGGATGCCAGAAACGGAAAAAGATTGAATATGGGAATCGATTGTTGACTCGATTCTCCTATATGTAAGAGAAGAATGAATGATAATGAAAGAGAAATGATTGAATATGTTGATATGAGTTATTTGTGTAATGTTCGTGGTGTAAAAAGACTTGAATAGATAAGAAGCTTGAAGTCACGTAGAAGAAACAGCAAGAAAGGTTGACTTTAAACGAAAAAATAAACCAGAGCATTTTGAGTGTCCTTAAAAAGATTGATACATTGCTTGAAAGATGCATTAAAAGGGAGAGGCATTGAGAACTGAAAGGTCAGTGAATGCATATAATAAACATTATAATGAAACAGTGTACGTAAGGGGTTTTAGACACCTATGATGAGTTTTTATAAGTGTTATTAAGCGGAAGTTGTACTGCCTAAAGGGTTAATTCACAATTCATATTTTAAAGGACGAATGTGGCAATGAAGTGTGGGCCTTTTCACTCGAGTCGCCGCGTATTATAGGAGCAGCTTAATGTCATCACTATCTGTAGCTAGTCCATTGCAGAAAAAGCGCCCCTGATTTGACCTTTCACTCGCGTCTGTTTACGTTCTTTCTATGCTTTTTTTTTTTTTTTCAGTTTGGTAATCCATCGTCTTCTCTTCCTTCCACTGTTTCTTTTGCAATATCTAGGGACCCATTGTGTTTTTTTTTTTTTAATGACCATCTATTATCTTTCATTCTCATTATTTGTCTTGCCAATGTCCATTTCTTTTTCTTAAATTTTGCTTGGATATCCTTTACTTTGGTTTGCTTTCGTATCAATGTTGCTCATTTGTTCTGTCTCCTAGTGTTATTTCTTTCATAATTCTTTCCATTGCTGTGTGAGTTGTAACTAGCTTATGTTATAAGGATTTAGTAATGCTCTAAGTTTCTAATGCATAGGTTAGAACTGGGAGGACCATTCGATTAAATACATTTCTTTCTAGAGAAAGTGATATTTTGAATGTCATAATATAATTTTGTTTACCAAAATGTTCTCCATCCCATGTTTTTTTTTTTCTTATTTCAATCACATATACTAGAGAAAAAACTTACTGTCTGTCCTAAGTACGTTTATTTATTAACAATCTCTAGAGATTAGTCCATAACCTATATTTGTTGTCTCTGCATTTTCTCTGAACATTATCTTAGTTTTACTCATATTCATCTTCAATCACATATTTCTGTTTTCCCTTTTCAGATCTTATATCATCTTTTGCAATTCCATCCACGATTCACAAAATAGAACTGTCATCTGCAAAACTTAAGTTGTTTAGGTATCTAAATTCTTAAAAATTTCTTCCTCACTGTGAATAATTTAGGAGAGATGAATTCTCTCTGTGTAACTTTCCTTAATCGGAATTTTTTCCTATATTTATATAGTTTTAGGATTGCTGTACTTCCCATATAGATATCTTCAAGTGTTCTAACATGAGATTAATCTATTCCTTGTCTTTGAAGTGCTTTCGTTACTGCTAAAGTTTTGACAGAATGAAAGCTTTTTCATAGTCTACGAATGTCATACATAATTATTTGTCAAACTCTGTTGATTTTTTTTATTAGCTGGTTAACAACAGTGATGTGGTCAGTTGTTGAATACTAGCTTCTAAAGCCTGCCTGCTTACTTGGTTGATTAAAGCCTAGTTGTCTTTCTATTCGGACTAATATGATATTTGTAAATAATTTATAGATAATTGATGGTAAACTTACTGATTGATAGTCTTCAGGGCTTTTGCGTGGCCTTCTTGTGAATTTCCGTAATGGTAATTTTTTTAAGCTCTTGGTATAGAGCATTCTTGCAGACATTTTGTACTAAGTGCCGTGAGTTCTACTACTATGAAATCTCCTTGATCTATTATTAAAACAATTCTTAGGCCATCTTCTCCTACTACTGTGCCTCTCTACATGCCTTCTAATACTTTCTTTACTTCTCCTACTGTTACGTGGGAGGAGTTTCCTCATTTCTTAATGGCAAAATTGAATCACTACTCTATAGCATTGCATAGAAATCCTCTGCAATTTTTCGTTATCCCATATCTTTTGTTGATAATATTCCCATTTTAATCCTTTAAAGCAAATATATTTTGGCA
>NC_090730.1:124094929-124099929 GCF_036898095.1 Palaemon carinicauda
TATATATATATATATATATAAATATATATATATATATATATATATATATATATATATATATATATATATATATATATATATATATATATATATATACAGTATATATGTATATATATGTATGTATAAATATATATATATATATATATATATATATATATATATATATATATATATATACATATATATAGACGCATATGAATATATATATATATATATATATATATATATATATATATATATATATATATATATATATATATATATATATTGTTAGTAATGGCGGTCTTTACGCCACCTTTTTTCCAATAACAAAAGACCCCGCCAGCATGGGTCGAAATGCCACGAGTTTGGGACCCTACCCAGAGTCTCACCCCCCCTCCCACCATCCTATACCAGTCTACTCCCCCTGAGATCTCAATTTCAGCTACCTTCTACAAGTCACGTGAGAACATCGAGGTCCCAGGACAAGGGAAGCGAGCTGTGAAGGATGTGGGGAGACGAGATCAAGCCTGACCAATAGGACAGCGGTCAGGCCAATCCCCCCTACCCCCCCCCCCCAATTGGGGGTCAAGTGGGGTTGATCTACCCAGGGAAAACTGGGGATCTTCCTTCGTGAGTCAGCACCCATAAGGAGAACATCTCCTCCTCTTCACTCAACCTCCTTGAGGGAAACAACATCGCTCTTCACCCTCAAGACATCAGGGAGGCAGGACCTCTGTCTACTTCTTTCCACAAGGGAAAGAAACCAGAGTCATTTTTACTAAAGGGAACGTTGATTGCTGTGCTGGAGTTTCATCCACGGCCAACCAAACTCCACCCGAAGCTCCTCGTGGCTTAAATTAAAATAGTTACCTGTTGTGCTCCCCTTTCTTTTATTAATTTTTATTTAATTGTTATTGTAAATACATATTTTTGTCAGTATTCCTTGTATCATTTCTGACTGGCGACCTACCATTGTTATTTGTTTTGTTATGGCCCTTGAGTCCCTTAAGCAAGGCCGGACTCGAACCAGTGGCCCGTAACATATTGGCGACCAAATGCCAGGATTCGTTAAGACAGTAATTTCAAATTAATTTTATTAAAGTCAAATTCCCCCCTTTTTTCTGTCTTTTAGCGACTTGACGAACCTCAATTTCATTTTAAGTAAATTATATAATCACTGGAGTTGGAACCGTGGAAGAAAACAGCAAAAGCATTCTATTCTCATTGTTAAAGTTTTGTGTTTACTAGTGCGTGTTCGTACCGCGAACCCTTTTGTTTTGAAAACCGCGTGGTAGATATTAGTCCTATTGTTTATCAGGATAGCCAACCGCGTGAAAAGAATTTGTGTTCTGTTTTTTTTTTCCTGAGTGTTTATTGTCACAGTGGTTAAAATTTTCCATTTATTAAAACATTGTGCATTAGGTGAATGTCTTGTTGTGTTATTTTGTGTTTAAAAAAGAAAATAAGTGAAGTGGAACTTACGATATTTTAGGACCAAAAGCGTGGCAGGCTGAGCACGTGTTCATTTCAAAACATGGCCAACCTGGTATAACTCAGCCCGCCGCCATGTTTCCGAACGAAGCCAAGGTATATTGTCTGTTATTATTATCTTTGTTAATTGTTCACCAATTCTATGCAGACCCGAGATTTTAGTCTAATTTCGTTGTATCCACGCACATCAATCGTTTAATTTTGTGCACGGAATATATTATCATTTATCTTTAGTGCTAGGATACAGACTAGTCTCATATCGGAACCTTTGGCTTACGATTCACGTAAACGTTTTACGGCAGTGAGGCATCATTCTGTAGAGTAACGGTAAGACCACGTGGTGTTCCTTATTTCAATTTTCTTTTCATTTTCATAGTAAGGGTTCTTAGTTTCATTTTATTACTTTCGTGGGATATTATTTTTCATGTACATTATTGATAGGGATAAATTTTTCATTCATATATATTGTGCAGTGAGTGATTGTTTAATTTCGTGTTAAAACTAAGTTTATTGAAATTTACGAAATTTTAGGAAGAAACCGTGGTAGACTAAAACACGTGTTAATTTCCTGTGTTGGTAACCATAAGCACACGTGGCATTCATTTTTTCAATTTTCCCGTTTGACAAGTGAGGGTATGTAATTTCTTTTTATTACTTTCTCGTGGGATATTATCTTTATGTACATTCTTTTGAAGGGGATAATTTTCGTTAGACTGTGTAATATGGTTAACCTAAAGATAAAGGACTTATGATGTCACATTTAATTTAAATTTTTTCAGTCAGGGTATAGGATCATTAAGATAAAATATTTGGGAGTGTAATTTATTAAATTCATTTTTCTTCTAAAGGGAAAGTATGTAAAGGGGCTGATGTTTTAACGAAGCATTAAGCAATCTCAGTGGCATTGTCTGTTTTATTCTAATTTGTTATACTTTAAGTATAAATACAAACTTGCTTTACAGTCACAGAGTTGCAAGTGGTGGTGTTGCAAGAACGCACCCACACATTTTTACAAATCCATTTTTTTTCCTTTTAAGACTAGCATAGGAGGGTCACACATCGTGGAGATTCCATATTTTTTTCCTTTTAAGACTAGCATAGGAGGGTCACACATCGTGGAGATTCCATATTTTTTTCCTTTTAAGACTAGCATAGGAGGGTCACACATCGTGGAGATTCCATTTTTTTCCTTAAGACTAGCATAGGAGGGTCACACATCGTGGAGATTCCATTTTTTTTTCCTTAAGACTAGTATAGGAGGGTCACACATCGTGGAGATTCCATTTTTTTTCCTTAAGACTAGCATAGGAGGGTCACACATCGTGGAGATTTCAATTTTTTCCTTAAGACTAGCATAGGAGGGTCACACATCGTGGAGATTCCATTTTTTTTCCTTAAGACTAGCGTAGGAGGGTCACACATCGTGGAGATTCCATTTTTTTTCCTTAAGACTACCACAGAGGGTCATTCATTGTTGTGATTCCATTTTTATGACTAGCATAGAGGTTCACCCATTGTTGTGATTACATATTTTTTGTTACTAGCATAGAGATTCACCCATTGTGGTGATTCCATTTCTTTTATGACTAGTATAAAGGTTCACCCATAGTTGTGATTCCATTTTATTTCGTCCAGCGTAGTGTCACCCATAGTTGTGATCTCATTTTTTCCCTGACTAGCCCAGAGGGTCACCTACTGTATAGTGGTGATTCCATTTTTATTGTGTAGTACAGTTGTCATATACTTTTTTGGATGCATTACAACCGAACAGCCTAAGCTCACCCATTGTCGTGGCCCTGGTTTTCAAGTTAGGCTCTTGTTGAATTACTTGCAAGGCTTGCTATTTGGTAATAATTCTTTCTCAAGAGGCATTTTTCATAGCCATTGTGCATTTTGCCCAGCTTCATCTTCATCCATCCTTCCATGAGACTCTTGCATAAGGCTAGAGCGTCTTTCCCCTCAGTGTAATTTCTGGCACGGTCAACATCGTACCTTGTGTTGTTGAGTTTTCTTGTCGCTGTCTCCACAAAAACTTAGCAAAATGACTGCCGCTGAAATCAGTGCATTTGTGGACTTGGCAGAAAGACAAGGCTATGAGGGAGAAGCATTGCGAAGGTATGTGCGGGAGCTCATGAATGAAGACAAAGCCCGGAGAAGGACAGAGCAAGAAAGGATGCGTTATGAAAGAGCGAGAGCGTATGAATTAAAGAAGCGGGAAATAGACGCTCGATTAGCCCAGCTCAGTAACTCGCTACCTCAACCTAATGGTGCCAACGACCAGCAGGACAACTGCAGAGAGAACCAGTGCATTGAAGGGTTCACCAAGGAACTCCCTACAGCGGAACTGAAGGCGACCATGTCCCAGCTCGGCACGAAGTGTGGACTGGGGGCAGGGAGTGATCTCGCACGTGAGGGCTACAACTCAAGCTTGGGTCAAAAGCCAGTGAAGGGTGTACAGCGAGTGCCCCTCAGGTGCATGAAGGCTGCCAAGCCGGAGCCTAAAACTGTGAGGACGCAACCTGCAGGGGAAGACCACTGGCTAGGTACCATTGACCTGGGTGAGGTAGCTTGGCTAAGGGAGGAGGCCCAAGAGTCTCCCCCTTCCAGCAATGAGTTTAAGCCCCGTACCCGAGAGTGCTCCCCAGCTAAAGCAATGATGCTTTCCAACAGACCAGAGGTCTCAGAGGAGAACCAAGAGACCATCAGGAGCCAAGCACAGCTCAGCAGATTCCAGCTGATGGGTGAGATGGCAATAAACCACAGGGCACCCACCTACCTGAGCGAGGTGGAAATAAATAACCCCTCTAAGGCTGAGTTCCTGCTAGGGGATGAGGTGCCCCTTAAGATCACCCGAGGTTCTCACGACCCTGTTAAGGTCTCGTGCCGGAAAGTAGTTGTCCCCTGTAATCTCCGCTTGTCGATGCTAGGCGTGGCCCATGAGAGACTGGGAGGACACTTTGGAGTAACAGGTCCTACCCAGATGATCCAGCATCAATTCTGGCTGGGCTTGCACGAGATTGTTAAGGCTTACTTAGCATCCTGCCATCCTTGCCCAGTCTCCGGTAACTATAAGCAAATAATGCTGAGGGCCTCGCTCCAACTCATCCCATCCATTAGTGTCACAGAACTGACACAATTCTTTTATTGGTTTGGCTTCCTAGCCACATTTCAGAAGGACGAAGGTTCCCATTTCATGGCTGAGGAGTCACGACCTCTGACCATACTCATAATTCATTTTTGGCTTCACCAGGTGCAAGCAGGAATTCCCAACTGTGGGGTTTACTTGAATTTCTTCCAGACATGGGATAAACTCCAAACTCAAGAGAATGAGCTCTCAGGCATGGGCTCATCTCTTGAGCATCTTGGATCCTATTGTGCGGACCAAAAGTTCCCACTGACATTCCTAAAGGACCGTAATCCTCTAACCTACTTGACTGAGCTACGTAATGGGAATAAGGGGCTCATGAGGTGGGGCATAGACCTCCAGAACTACAACTGGAAGGTCAAGCGCCTAAAGAACTCAGGTG
>NC_090730.1:124104929-124112429 GCF_036898095.1 Palaemon carinicauda
TATATATATATATATATATATATAAACAGTACACACACATATATATATATATATATACAGTATATATATATATATATATATATATATATATATATATATATATATTATTTTCTTCAATAATTAATTATTTTATGGAAAAACCGTAATACAGGATGTGAATAGTCTTATTCCAATTAGTATTACTCATTGTTATATAGATTTACCCTTTGCGTTCATCGAGACTAGAGATGCGTATTTTAGACACAGGCAATGAAAATGTATATTTTTGTAGAATACTAACTGAGACAAAAGAATTTAAGTAGTGTAAAATTATTGCAAACAAAACCTATTAATTCATAGTATCCTAATATTTGGATGTCTTTCCAACTCAAAAAAAAAAAAAAACTCAATTATGCTTCCATCGTCATGGAAGATTCTCTAGATAAGTATTTTCCGTTGGCAAGAACTCGTGGTCAATTGAATTTCTTATTCCTGATCTGAATATTAATCTCTGGCATTGCCGTTTAGTTAGTTCTTTGTGCATGCTGCATAACTTTTTTCGTAATTCTGACCATAATTTGCCTGTAGATCTTCGTAGATTGTATCATCTTGTATGTAGAAGTAGGTATGTAGTTAATTCTAACAGTCTTGAGCGAAACAAAAAATCTATTTTTGGGTGAGATGGCCATGTCATCCTGATGGAAGTTCCTATAAGTAGCTTCCTAAGGGATATATGTACTACAGTGATATTCCCAGAGAATTTTACCTTTAGGTATCCAGAATTCTAACTCCTGGCGCGAATATCCTTAAATTTCTCTCAAGGATATCGCATAATATCAGAGGACGTATTCTTGACATGTCACATAGCAATCTGCACCCCTAATAGCGTTAATGCTTCGAGGGGGAAGTGGCAGAATAGAAGGGGAGCCGTATCAAGGTTACCCTAGTTCTCATACTATATCACAACAGCGCCATATCCAAGATGGCCAACATTCCTTGTAGCATTGAGCATGGTGCTACAGATACAGTACTTTGGGAGGGATACTGTGAAGGTCTTTTCATTTTTAGAAAGGAAGGGTGGGTCCATCAGGACGACATGGCCATCTCACCCAAAAATAGATTTTTCGCTTCGCTCAAAATCCGTTTTTTGGGCTCAAGCCATGTCGTCCTGATGGAAGCGTACCAGACCATTAATGTATCTGTGGATTTTCATCAGTGCCTTAACCTTGGGACAACATTTCTATGGTCATTTGGACCAATTGAGACAAATGACGTTACCGTTATCCGTCATCATCACTAATCATAAACAATGTTAGTACTTCCTGCCCCCTACAGGGATGAGTCATTCTAGACAGTAGAAAAGGCGCCTCAAGGTCAGCATATATTGTATGAACAAACATAAGTATACACTTAATATAAAAACAGTCTCATAATTTGTATATATTGCTGATTCAATATCAGTGTCTCTTATATCTATTGTTTGCGAGCATACAACTATATGAAGAATATTTACTTTAGTAAGTCGGGCGAACCAGGACGCAATACATTTTAATAGACATTTATTCCTAATAAATGACTAAATAAATTAACCAGTAAAACGAATGTGGCATGATAACGGAATTATATGAGCGAGGACGTCCGAGGTCACAATTAATTAACTGTCAATGACAGTAATTAGCGGGCAGGTTTTTATATACTACCTGTTGCCACTACATAGTGCTTTAATTCATGGACCTGTTTCTCATAGTGTTTGTAAAACACTCTGGATGATTTCCATCCGGTGAATGAACGAAGACGCTCAAAGTCCATATACTGTAAGAAGTTCAGTGATGAAGCAATTTTTCTCGGATCATGACCTGCGGGAGTACTGTCAGGATCTGCTCTACGAATAAAGTAGGTGAGCTTCGCCCTCAGTTGTTTTAGGGATAAGTTTGATTCAGAGGTTGCTCCTTTAAAGAGCTGTCCTCCCCTGAAGTCTGAAGTTCTACGAAGATAGATCTTTAGACACTCTACAGGACATAGAGAGACATCTTCCCTCAGAGGGAAGATTCTCCTGGGACCCCACCTCTTAGTGAGTAGCTCTTTCTTAGCAAGAAAGGTTGGATCAGGGAAGAGATTCAGTTCTCCCGCTTTTGCAAACTTAATGTGGCCCTCATCTCTAGATAGGGCCACTATTTCACTAACTCTAGCTCCAGAGGCTATAGCGAACAGAAAAATAAGCTTTTGGGTTAGATCCTTAAGGGAACAATCTTCATTGTTCATAGATGAGGCATAATGTAGGACCTTGCCCAAAGACCAAGAGATGGGCTTTTGAGGTGCTGCAGGCCTAAGCTTTGCACATGCCTTTGGAATCTTATTAAAGATTTCATATGCCAGATCCACTTGAAAGGCATATAGAAGAGGTCTAGTCAAGGCTGATTTGCGCATAGTTATCGTGTTGGCCGCCAGGCTTTAATTATGAAGGTGGACAAAGAAGGACAGACAGAAGTTTATCAAAATTTCTTTCGGTCCTTTTGCTTTAACAAAACTAACCCACTTTTTTCCAAGAATACTCCTATTGTCTTCTCGTTGACTTAGACTTGTATTCTTCTAAGAATTCTATATAGCCTTCTGAGATCCCAAATCTTCTCCTAACCGCTAGGGCAAGGAAATCATATAATGAAGGGTTCGGGTTCTCCGTGAAAAATCGAAGGCAATCAAATTCTGAACCCTCTCATATAGTCCTGGGTTCAGAACTAGGGCCAGCCTCAGCTTCAGATCCTTCACTAAAGAGGACAGATTGCTCTTGGGCTACTTGGGAGCCAATAGAGCTACTTCCCCTTGGAAGGATCTCAGCATGTTGAGGACCTTCAGCAGGTGATTGGATGGGATGAACCAGGATATCTGAGTCCATCCCTTCTATATCAGAGACATGATGTCTGTTAACTCCACTAAAGGGTTCTCGTATGGGGCTACATATCGAGGTAGTTTCTTGAAGACGCTTGTGATGAAGAGGTCGATTTGCAGTTCTTGGACTTGATCCCATCTGGGAGAGAATAGGTCTGCGTCCGTGGGCCATTATAACTCTATCGGCTTGAGCCAAAATAGAGCATCCACTTTCACATTGTGGATCGGTTGTATATGAACTGCTGACAGGTGCCATCCCTTTAAGTAAGGGAAGGTTAACGTCACCTATACCGTATGAGACATTTTCTAGCATTGTCGATTGCAACGTCTCATTATCGCGTCGGTGTCCCGGATCAGTCGAAGGAAGTCTGATCTGCGTGGAGAGAGCTTCCCCACTCATGGCAGGACCAACATGGTCTTGGGACTTTCGGACTTTAACCTTTGTTAGAGAAGCGATTAAGGAAGAACCTATATTGGTCTTTTTAGATCTCTTCCTGCGTTTGATGCGTATCTTCTCCAGACTCTTGACGCATCTTTCAGCTGTGCTCTTCACACTGGGTCTGTCACTATTGCAAACTGGAGAGAGTTCAGAACTCCTCCTTGTTACCGTCTTGGAAATCTGACTGATTACCCGAATCTCTTGACCGACCTTACAATCTCCTTTTATATTCTTATGGGAAAGGAGAGTTGGTGTGACTACAGACTTCAATGATTTTACAGCCATTGAAACCTGAGAGCTGGAGAGACTTGAGACTTCTTGAGGCTTATCTTGCATCCGCGATGTTCCGGGAACCAGTACATCTCCTCGGATGTTCATAGACCAGCCACTTCGGGTGCTGCCCACCCCAACTTGTCGTCCAGGTACATTGTTGCCTGAACCATTTCTAGACTTGGTTATTACATGACTAAGTCTGCCAATCCTATGAAGATATTTAGGACTGTGTTTAGTCCGACACATATCTTTCCTAGGATATATGTTACCTTCTGTAACTTGAATCCTAGATAGGAGGGGATGGGGTGATTGGGTGGAAGTTGCCAAGGGACATTTTCCAGGTCTGACAAGACTACAAACACCCCTTTTTGAAACAGGGTCCAAATGTTCAGAAGGATTAACATTCTGAACTCGCTGTTTTATTTGAACTTGTTGAGTGGCAACAAGTCCAGAATGACTCTGAGATTTCTTGAGTCCTTCTCGTGAACACCAAACAGCCTTCCCTGGAATATGATGGACTATTGTTTCCTTACCACCTGTATGCTCTAGAACTTTTAAGTATATTCCTCAAGGAGGGTTTTGGATTATAGGAGGAGTTAAGGAAATGATAGTGGAGACATTTCTATTTCCCATCGTAGTCCCATCTTGATTAGGCCTTGGACCCAAGGATCGAAGGTCCAACAATCCTGAAGGAACATCCTTCCTACCAGAAGCATCTCTATGCTTCGAATGATCAGTAGGATTAAATTTTTGACCACCTGCCTGTGGCATCATGGTTGTTTCAGTTATGGGATGTTGTTGAACAGCCTGAAGTATATTTCCGGACTTTCCCGTCTTCCTTTTAGGTTGGGGACCCACAACCATGAAGACTTTCTCTTTGAAAGGATGCCCCACTTTTGGAGAAGACCTACGTTCTCCGTGGTGGCATTCTTAATCACTTCCCTAACTTCCTCGCCTGGGAAGAGGTATTTACCCCAGATGTTGGAAGATATTATCTTCTTTGTCTCATGTTTCAGTGTTGCGGCAGCGAGCACAAACTCCCTACACGCTCTCCTAGCCTTCATAAAGGTGTAAAGGTCTTTCACTAAGGTAGCCATATGCATTTTTGCTAAGACCATGAGCATGTCTGGGGTACTTTGATGAGATGAACACAACTCTAAGTAGTTTTGTAGAGATAGGGAGGCTGTAAGTCTTTCCTTTGTCTCTTGTTCATGATACAAGAGAAACTCGGATAGTTTAGGGAGAACTTCTTTAAACTGTCGACTGGTGACATCCGCATCTGATCTTCCTACTGAAAAGGTTAAATGGACTTCCTTCCAGTCCTTGTCCTGTCTGGGAAAGGCTGGTGACAGAGGCTTGCACTCCTCGAGTGCAGGACATGGCCTACCTGCCTCCACTGCCTTGGCAACAGATTTAAATGCCGTCCCAATAAAGGAGAATGAAATTGAAACAGGAGCAAGAAAGGAAGGGTGCCTGTTACCTAGTGTGGATACCTTCGACGCCAAGTAACCCGCCTTTTCCAGGGTACTTGACAGGATAGCCTGTGCCTTATCATGGTCGAGAATCATGACTTCCTTTGATTTCGTTCCTTTTCTTGACTTTGGTCCATCCTTCGGTCGAACAAAACAAATAGGAAAAGTGTCAAAGCTTGGCCAAAATTGGATTTTGTCCAAAGGAACAGCCCCCATCTCCTCCAAGATGTAGAGTTTGCTATTTAAAATCGGCATCAGCTCCGCAAACCTCCAGGGATTGGTTTTGGAGCATGTCGGGAGGTCTTGATCCATGGATTGTTTGTATGACCCTTGGGAAGCAACAAGTGGAGCTTTACTAGGCTCTATCTTGCATTTTACTTCGTGCTTTTCGTGTTGTTTGCAAAAGCTCTCTAATAGAGTATTTACTTGGGCCCATAACTGGTCCGTTCCCTCTAATAGAGGGGTAGAAGATAAAAATGTCAATGTCAATGGCTCTAGAGCCGGCATAGGCGGAAACAATTCCGACACGACATTTTTCCCTTCTTCCCGTGGGCACTTCCTGCCCTCCTTCTCAATGCTATCTGGCCGTCGGGAGATGTAATTGGTGCCTGGGGCACCACTATTTCCTTAATTGCATTCGGAAATAGTAGCTTATGCATCCTATCATTAGGTAGGTAAGGTCGTGGAGAGATTTTCTGGAAGCCTCTCATCCAGTTGCGTGATTTGTCTCGAGCTGTATCCATAGTTTCTGTAGACTTGAGATTCTCAAAACCTTCAAACATTAAGGTCCGACATACATTACAAACCTGCGGGTTCCAATAATGTACGGATTTGGAAATAATATTGCAGGGGGCATGAAACCTGCAAGTATTATGACCGTAAAAACCTTTACTCTTGATCTTTCAGAAGACTGCAGCACAAGTCATCTGGTGTTCTTCCTGTAAAGAAAGGAGAACAAAATGATTATATAATTGATTATCTCACTGATAATCAATATGTAAAAGTCATTTTCGTAACAAAGTAGCTTAGGACAGTAAGCTATAAAGGGATAGTAGGAGACACCTACTTGTGTATCCCATGTGAACAACTGCTGTTACCTCCCCTCAGTGTTAGCTATAGGGAGATTCCTCTACCGAGGTAACTCCAACTAAAAGGGTTCTAACCCCTAGGTGTAAAAAAGTGTATAAGTCACTGTCCCTTTTTATTTCTAACACTGTGGGATAATGATGACTGATTCCTCAATCAGAATTTTGAAGAAATACTATTCTTTCAATATAGGAGCGGTACCAGTAGAAGCTCGCCAAGGATACCCAATATATGTTAGAAATAACTACTGTATAATCATAGTATAGTTTTCTATTTGCAGCATATACTATGTTGCATATTACTGGCTACTGTATAATTATATACAAAGTAGTTCAGCCATCGAGCTGCCTTTGTGGCCAGCATCTGATGGCACAGTACAGCTGGTATGACGCCAACTGGACTAAGAAAAATAGAAGACATATATTTGTGTATCCCACCCAACCAATTTGCTACGACCTCCCTTACAAAATTAAATCATAGAGTTTCCTATTCAGGGAGACTCAAGATAAGGGTTCTACCCTTTAAGGATTAGGAGTGTAACACTCCAGCCCTTTAAATATTTAATATTGTAAGGTAATCTAAAAAACTGATTTCTAATCAGAATATTGAAGAAGTTATATTCTTTCAATATAGGATTGGGCTCAGCAAATACCTGGGTAGGGATACCCAAGATATATTGGAAATAACTACTAGTATAACATATACAGTAGTTTTCTACCAGCAGTATATCCTATACTGCAAATATACTGACCACCTGTATAAACATATACTGTAGATCAGCTGGCATGTCACCGGCATAGCTAGTTCTTGCCGGCACATCCAGCATGATAACTAAAAGTGAGAGAGATAGCATGGAGTGAAGGCTACCTATTACTGTGTTTGTATAAAGGAATTAAGGATGTAAAGTTTAATATTACTGCCTTTCTCCAGAAATAAGGTTTAAATGGAAGGGGAGAATGTAACATTCAGGCTTCCATCTAGCCACAGTACTATTACCGGCAAGGTCCCGCCGACACACTGCCGGCCGGCTAGCCTCCGGCAGTACTAGTACAGTCGGCATGCTGCCGGCTGAGTCAGCACCTATCTGTGCCGGTCTGGCCGGCGGTACTCTAACAATAGAACTTGTGGCTAGCAGTTCAAGAGAGAACTGAAGAACCTTAGAGACAGAAGGGACTTCCATTCCCAGCCATTATGGTTGCCGGCAGCCGCTAGCCGCCGACAGCCGTCATGGCTGCAGCAATTGGCATGGCTACTAGCAGTATGCCTCTCCGCCGGCAGCCGTCATAGTTGCCGACAGATGAAAGACACATAGGCGCCGGCAGTTGTCATGACTGCATGCAGCAGTCAAGCCACCGGCAGCCGGAC
>NC_090730.1:124117429-124127429 GCF_036898095.1 Palaemon carinicauda
TATCGACATTTATATATAAATCATCATCATAACTATCTATTACAATACAATACATATAATCATTAGTAGGATCATAGCTATTTTCCATACTAATTGAAGGATCTATATACTGAACACGTCTTCACAAATACATTAATGATTGTCCGCACCAAGCTTAGATTTACGAGACAAATTATAGGATGAAATATTAAATTACACGTGTACTTTTTTTCTTGATATTTGCTGATTTTTCTTGAATTATCAAATGGCATCTAGCTCTTTTGGGATTCATATCAAAATTTCTGAACCAGAATGTGAATGGTTTGTGATCATCCAATATGATTATCATATAGTCATAAATGACGTATTTAACGTGACAAAAACTATTTACAATAGATAGCCTCTTCCTATCAATGCTATTTCTTCTCATTACCATTAATTGATTTTAATTTTCTTGAAGAGAATGCTATAGGAGACCTCATATTATTTCCACTGTAGCAGAATTTCTCCACCCCATTAATCGGAAGCATCTGTTGCTATATAGATTTTCTTGCGAAAATCAGCCAATATGATCGGTTATTTAGGAAGGCCATTTATCAAAATCTTTAAGTCTTTTTTTCCAGTTTAAAACCGACCGCCTCCCTCAAAGAAATTTGTCTTCAATAAATCGTTTAGAGGAGATGCTATAACAGAATAGTTATATACAAGCTTTGTGTAATAACCAGTCACCCCTAAAAACTTTTGAAGGAGCTTATCTAAAAGGTTGAGACCGGAAAATTGGTAATTTCTTGAACCTTATCTTGAAGAACCTTCAGTCAGCTAAGAAACAAAATAGCATCGATAAGCTAAATCATTCTTAAACAGAAAATTTCCCTGTTATTTATTTTTCATTTCAAATTGAATATGTGAAATCTGTTTAACGCTAATTCATGCTGAATCATCCATTTGAACTAAATATCACTTAACATATTACCAAAAACTATGTTAATCATTATCGTGAATGCAGTAGGCGCAAAGTGTAAGTAAACCAAATACCATACGCTGCATATTCAGATAATTCTGTTTCGTGATGAATTTGATGAAAACCACTGAATAAATCTAATGATGTAAAGTACGTGTACTCCCCAAAGGCATTAATGATGTCATCAGTAAATGACACCGGTGATATTTCAGAAATTGTTACCTCGTTAAGTTTACGAAAATCTATATAAACTCGCCAACTTTTATCTTTCGTTGGTACACAAAGTAGTGGTGTATTAAATTGCCTAATTGTTTATTTCAATTACGTTCCCCTTTAAATTTTTTTCAACTTCAATGTTGAATAATGGTATTTGATACGAAGGAACATGAAGAATTTTATCTGGGTAATTTTACCTTATTTGATGTTCAGTTACAGATGTTTTCCTAATATTCCAAACAGGCGTAGAAAGTCCATCTTGAAAAGATGTTAGAAAATCTATCAACCATTTTTTAGCGTTTATCAGAAATAGCCGTAGCTACTTTATCTCAAACAGGCTTAATCATAGACAAGCGAGTGATCTCTTTTACTTTCACTATTTCCTCTGCCTGTAAAATTATATGGGTATTAAGTTCAATATCAATTCAAATGATTATAAACTTCTATTTTAACATCGAAATTATCAGATATCATGTAAAACTAGTGTAGGCGACCCGTAAAAAATTACGGTTAATATTTAGATAGATATAAACACACCCACACGCACAGAATCAAATCCTTCCCACCCCCTCCACCTTTCCTAACTAAAAGTCGCTCGTTCGGTAATTTGTGGGAGATTGTGGTTTCCGAGTGTGCCTCTCAAGTTATTCCCTCTCACTAGGGAATGACTACTTTTTCTCCACCCCTACCCGAGGGATGAAAAGAGACCGAGTAGCTATACGTTTGGCAGTGCCACTCAGAGTGACAAGGAAAAACATAGTTGTATAGAGCCGGACACTAGCTCTTTATTATATAAGGGAGAATGCTTCTGCCACAGACAAACCGTAGATTTTAACTAAAGATTCCTGACCTTGTTGGGCATATTTCATATGCTGTATATATAATTCATGGCTTAAGAATTGGGAAGAGGTTTAATATTTCTCATTGCTGACTGAAAAAGGATTATCTTTATAATCTTTAACTATATTAGATATGTCTGTAGTAGAATAAACATTGGTTGGCTGTTATGTGAACATTAATTCTTCGTTATTAGCTTGTCTCTCTTAACAGAATTCGCACATTTAATAAATATTCCTTTTACATAACCTTTTTTTTTTTTTCCTGAATTGCAGATATGTTATTTATTGCCATAGAATTACATATTAAACTTTAGTAAGGGTTTTATGGTACATACATCACTTGATAAAGTTATTATTTACAATTAAATTATAAAGGAAAGTGAATTTGCCTATTTCATATCTAATACCAACAGAACCTAGTATATCAAGTGGTTTAAACTGTCTAACGATTAAACGACACGTTCGCCTATCCAAGCTATTAGGAAGATTTTCCGTAGCTACGAAAATAACAAAAGAATTGTGCCGAGACGCTACCGCCTTCATACCTAAATTTCTGATGAATAAAAGATATTGATGAGGATACGGAATCTATACACAACGCAAGTGATTACATACTAGTATGAAATTTATCATTTACTTCTTTGATAATAATACAATAACCAGCTAAAGCGAAAACTTATTTGTATGTCTGTATACTGTGATTAGAACTACGATTAATGACTATGCTTCCTACAATTGCAGGTTAGGTTCCCATACACATTTTTTCGTACCATATTACTTTATCGAATTAATTCATGCCTCGACTCCCTGGTTCAACTGACCATTACTAACTATTGCCGACTAAGCATTAACCAAAGTTACTACGCCTGTTTCTGAGGGCATTTTGGTTTCTTATTGCTGGGGAAGTTCTTGTCTACTAAGCCAACAATAAGAATTTGTTCTATTACATCTTAATCGTATATATTAGACGATAAGAAACTAGTAAAGGATTAGATGCATTCGATAAATAAAGACCTGATAAAACATTTCAACACGATCTCTCTCTCTCTCTCTCTCTCTCTCTCTCTCTCTCTCTCTCTCTCTCTCTCTCTCTCTCTCTCTCTCTCAGCGCCCAAAGAGAAAGAGGAATAAATATTAATGGAAAAAGTTATCAGTTAATATCACATGATCTACTTATGTGATGAACTATTCGTCAACTTTAGATACTTTCATATTGTATCCGTGAACTTTCGATACTTACATATTGTATCCGTGAACTTTAGATACTTACTTGTATCCGTGAACTTTAGATTCTTACATATTTTATATGTGAACTTTAGATACTTAAATATATTATCTTGGAACTTTAGATACTTACATATTGTATCTGGGAACGTAAGATACTCTCATATTGTATCCGTGAACTTTAGATACTTACATATTGTATCCGTGAACTTTAGATACTTTCATATTCTATCTGGGAATGTAAAATGCTCTCATATTGTATCCGTGAACTTTAGATACTTACATATTGTATCCGTGAACTTTAGATACTTACATATTGTATCTGGGAACGTAAGATACTCTCATATTGTATCCGTGAACTTTAGATACTTACATATAGTATCCGTGAACTTTAAATACTTACATATTGTATCTGGGAATGTAAGATACTCTCATATTGTATCCGTGAACTTTAGATACTTACATATTGTATCCGTGAACCTTAGATACTTACATATCGTATCCGTGAACTTTAGATACTTACATATTGTATCTGGGAACGTAAGATACTATCATATTGTATCCGTGAACTTCAGATACTTACATATTGTATCCGTGAACTTTAGATACTTTCATATTCTATCTGGGAACGTAAGATACTCTCATATTGTATCCGTGAACTTCAGATACTTACATATTGTATTCGTGAACTTTAGATACTTACATATTGTATCTGGGAACGTAAGATACTCTCATATTGTATCCGTGAACTTTAGATACTTACATATTGTATCCGTGAACTTTAGATACTTACATATTGTATCTGGGAACGTAAGATACTCTCATATTGTATCCGTGAACTTTAGATACTTACATATAGTATCCATGAACTTTAAATACTTACATATTGTATCTGGGAACGTAAGATACTATCATATTGTATCCGTGAAATTTAGATATTTACATATATCCATGAACTTTAGATTCTTACATATTGCATCCGTGAACTTTAGATTCTTACATATTGTATTAGTGAACTTTAGATGCTTACATATTGTATCCGTGAACTTTAGATTCTTTCATATTGTATCCGTGAACTTTAGATTCTTACATATTGTATCCGTGAACTTCAGATACTTACATATTGTATCTGGGAACGTAAGATACTCTCATATTGTATCTGGGAACGTAAGATACTCTCATATTGTATTCGTTAACTTTAGATACTTACATATTGTATCCGTGAACTTTAGATTCTTACGTATTGTATCCGTGAACTTTAGATTCTTACATATTTTATTAGTGAACTTTAGATGCTTACATATTGTATCCGTGAACTTTAGATTCTTTCATATTGTATCCGTGAACTTTAGATTCTTTCATATTGTATCTGTGATCTTCAGATACTTACATATTGTATCTGGGAACGTAAGATACTCTCATATTGTATCCGTTAACTTTATATACTTACATATTATATCCGTGAACTTTAGATTCTTATATATTCTATCCGTGAACTTTAGATACTTACATAGTTTATCCATGAACTTATTTAATAGTCATCGAGTACTTATCTAATATGTAGAAAAAACTATGCATATGACGTCAGTTGTAGGTCGTTGTTTTTTTTATATTGCACTGCAGCTCCAGTCATCTTCAGTGTACTCTTTTTGGTATGCAAACAATCAGTAAAAGTAGGCGTTATAGGCCAACATAACTTATATTTGTCTTCTAAGGCTAATTTCCTTTGCATGGTGGTCTTATAGTTTTGAGCTGCCATTAAATGTTATGGTGAAAGAACCTTAACGTTCGCCTTGATAGTTGTTAACCCAAATAAAATTTAATGATCTAATTGGCAACCTATTTACTTCTTTATCATGTGAATTATAAATGCATATTGTGCATATTCCAGAGCATAACAATAACTTTAGATAGCTCTTCAAATATGCATGTGTTTTCAGGACGCCCTATATTTGCCAATGACACAGTTACTTATGGCACATCCTTTACGTTTAAGGAACAGAAGTTTACTGTCAGGGCACATTCCGAGATGCATGCTAACAAACTTGTTCTTCTTCCACTCCTATTTCTCATTACACATACACCTAAGTCAAAGTTTATTTCTTGAGTATTTTTGGGAAGGTCAAGAACCTCCAACTACTTCTTTCAGTTATTTTTTTCTCATTTAATCCGAGAATGATTATGAGATGATATTTGCGGTAACCAGATAAAGTCAGATTTATTTAGCTACTTTAAAATGCTTCGTTTCTCATAAATGTAGTTCTGGAACCTCAAGCTTAGGATTTTTGTTCTCTTGCTAGAGAGTTCTTACTTTTTAACTTATATAATGATTGGTTTTATTGTCATGAATTTTATCATAGCATCTTTATTAACATTTATTTTATGCACACTGAATTCATAAGGGTTATTATTTATGAATACAGTTTTATTTCTTTTTTGTTATCAAATGTATGACAAAAAGATTTTATAGCGAACTAGGCATAATTTTATCTTTATTTCCCTTTCTGTTTTAAAATATGGCCATTCCAATCTTTGGAAGTGGAATTCAAGTACTTTCTGTTCATTTCAGGAGAATGTTTGTGAACTGAAAATGGCGATAATACAAGTTAGTTAAGCACATAACAAATACTCTTCCCTTAATCTTTAAATTACCTTGTAAGTTTTTATGCAGTAATTTAATCTTTATTTTCAGATGAATTATTATCATAAGTTTAAATTTTTGGAGTAATTCACATTATAATATTCTTTCACATATTAAAGCCTTGGAATTTGAGCATTTTATTATCATTCTTGAAATCTGTTTTTCAAGTTTTTCTCACCTTCTATTTTGGCACTTGAAATGGATTGAATTTGTCCTCAGCTTTCTAAAAATTACAAAAATGTTTCTGAAACACTATATAAATGATGTTCTTAACAATTTCTTTTGATTCTAGGCTTCCATTCCACCACAGGATCATCTAGGAGTGAATTTTCGCTCGATTACAAGAATGATTGGTGTCATCGCTTCGAAAAGATTGCCCAGATATATGGAAAGGAACCAGAACAAAAAGTAGAGAGTGAGAGTAAATTCCAGGACACACCTGAAGAGAAGAAGATGGCCCCCTTATCAGGTACTGCCACCATTAACAGAAAAAAGTCCTATGTTGCAAATGACGTGGCAAACTGCTACACTTTACCTGCATCCTTGAAGAAGAAAACTTACACAGGCCTTTCGCCCGGTTCTACTCCATCTTCACCTCGGCTTATGAAGAACAGTGAAAATTCATTGGCAAATAGAAACTTGGTGGATGCTGGATTACCAGCTTCGAAAGATCACCTTGAGGGTATCATCAAACAAGGCACTTCCGAGGGATGTGGTAAGAAACACTTACCGTCAACGGAAGATCGTATTGTAACCAATGACTCTACCAAAAGCAAAAAAAGCGTGGAGACGTGGTGCTGATTCAGTAGCAATTAGAAAAGAATGCATAATAGTTTTCAAATGTCCAAAACTTTAGATACAAATTCACTGTAGTTGTGACTGTTGTAAAGTGTGGACTCTAAAACTTCACTGAGTGTTAATGAAAAATCAGGAAAGTGTATGAAGTATCTTCACTTATCCCACTTTTTAAGCTCAAACTCAGAATTTATTTATACTACGGTTAGACATCTAAATGATTTAATCATGCATCCAGTGAGTAATTTTCTACAAGACATACAAAGGAGTAGAATCCAGGTGTAGTTTCCTGTTACCATATCACGGCTTCACTGGTCGTTTCTAATCATTTGAACCTAACATGAACAAGAACCCATTACACAAACGCCGTTAAAAATAAGCAATTACTCTTCTGTAAATACTATAAACTTCGGTGTATAATAATGTGCACGTGGCTTTAATTTGAGATTGTGTTTGCGACGGTCTGATTGGAGTATTAAAGCGATGTTTCTGCGGTAACCATGAAATATTTGTATCTGAATAGCCTTCATCAATTACACAGAATTATTTTCAACGAGTTTGCCGGAAACATAGTGTAACATGGAGTCCTAGGATGGGACGGATTTTGTTAGTAGTCATTAAAGAAGTCCCCGATAAATATAGAAATACGTTTGAAGCAGGTACACAGGAGTAATCCGAGTGTATTCCATCTGCTATTAGTATGATGTATTTAATTGCTGAAGTATTTCATTGTATTTGAATTAGGCCATGTGGAATACTTGTCTTGTATAAATACAGCTCCACGGAACTGTAATCCAAGGTTACTTTTACTGTGATTTTGGTAGAATATGGTTTGATTGTTTACTGTACTTCAGCGTCAGATGAACATTGAAGTACATTGTGTGTCTGTGGTTCAACAGTAGCAGTGATAAGAGTCTACTGCTGCTGCAGTGGAATAGTTAACGTATGCTTCCTGTGATAGCTGATAGTTCAATCACTTAGGGAGCAGTTAAAAGTACTTCTTGCCACTGCAGTGGCTGTTACTGGGGCCAGAAAATCAGTTCCAGAGAGGGAGCAATAGAAGAATGTTCAGTGGTTTCTCAGAAGGTCGACTTGACAAAATTAGTCAATGATTATTTTCAGCACTTGATGATTTGAAACACATGTTTATCTATAACTAAACTTTTGTTATCTTGTTTTCTATTATATGAGGAATACTAAAAATAGTCTATTACATCCAAATAAAAGACAATAACTTTTTTACCCGTGTTTAGCTCAAAATAGAGTTTGCTACATCTATAAAGAATTATTATTGTGTTTTAAGAGTACCATTTGGTTGCAAAAGTGATTCAAGTCTGGAGCTGTAAATGAATTTTAGTAATATTTCATTTAGCAGCCAAAAGGATTCTTCCTTATGCAATTGTAATTCATGTTTTTTATTTTTGTTTTTGGCTTATAAGAAGAGGTTATTGAGACTATGACAACTAAGAATGCCATTGACTTTCCAGGTAATTAAAACTGTTGTAGCGGAATTTATAAAGTGTGTTTGCTGTAATTGCTATGGTTTTTTTTTTGAGTGGAACTCTGATTGCACTGCAGTGCGTGCAAAGTGCCTATTGCAGCTGTGTAGGAGTAATAGAAACATGGCCACTGAAGCTGACCTCATTCAGACTATAAACAATGGGGTTGCTGATACAGCAAAAACCCGTGACTTGCACTGAGTTGGCTAAATCTTAAACTGCTAACCAAACCATAGGCGAAGAAACACCGTGCTGTGAAAAATAGCTTTTATTTTTACCCATCCTGTAATTGTGGCGTGAATTTTCAATCAACATATCATCCTATCAAGATCTCCATTGAAAGTCAGAATTAATTGGTAAATATGATTAAACAAACGATTTTAATATTTTCTCATGCCTTTTTTATTTTGAACTCGAGTCCATAGCTAGGTAATGTAAGCATTAGTAATGTACTTTGTTTATTTTTATATTGAATTAGCCTATTTAGTAAATTACCTTTCAGGGAATTGTTTGAAATTATTCTTTTAGAGGGTAGTATGGCCTTACTATGTAAATATTTGTATATATATACGTTGCTACATCTACCACTAATTAGTTGATTCAAAGGATACTAAGAAACTATCAGCGATCTTCATGTGCATATAATTAGAATTTGAAAATCTCGAATTAAATATCCTTTGTGTCCATGGATACTGTATGTATTTTAAGATAGAAGGTAAGGTGTAAATCTTATGAAAAATGATAAAAGAAAAAAAAGAAAAACTAATTATGTTTGAGTGGTTTGTGACCTAGTTCAACAATATCACCCAAACTTTTATAATTCAGTCATACATAATATGTAAAAGAAGCAAATGAAACTTGAATAGGCTATGTCCCTTCGGGTATCCATTTGTCAAGCTCCATTTGCATTGCGTTTGCTCGATGCCGTTTGAGTTCGGCCTTCGACTAGCTTTTTGAAATTCACGTGTCATCTAAATTCCATATCATTCTCTTCGTTGGGATAGCGATCCCACTGGAAGGCTTCATAAGACCCCTAATGGAAGGTAATAACTAATCCATTCACCTTCAAAGAGGTAAAGCTCAAAGACAGTCAGTTACTCGAGAAATTGCACAGAGATGTGACGGGAGATGGAAGGAACCTCCAGGAAGTAATATATGAAGAAAATATGTTATCAAATTCACATTTAGATACAACATTTTAATATTCTTCCCTCACTTCACCTAAGTTGATATACTAATTTAGCTATAGCTGGAACGGGGTTAAACCCTTGTCTACTAAAATAATTAGCCTTCAGTTTTCATAATTGGTAATTTGTTTTTATGGCCAAGGAAATGAAAATGGTCAAAGTGGATCATTTCAAGTGAAGGGAATAGAAGGGAACTTTCTACGGTAGGGTGAAAGAAATAGTCACGGAAGAGTTTTTCAAGTGGGGAAATGAAAATTAAAATATCCATGGAAGAATTCTCTAAGAAAGGTAAATGTTCTTTAATCTAATTTACACGTTCCCATCCATTCATTTCTAATCGTTGTTAGATCTTCTTATCTTGAAAGTTAAGACAATTTAAGGTTAAAAATTAGTAGATTTAATTTCTTATCTTAGAATAGAACCTTCTTTGTTAATATTTGTACAAAAAGGTATTCATAGTGAGACCTTTTGATGTTGCTCAAAATATAAATCGAAAGAATTTCAGATTCGTTCGTGGAAACTATCTTTTAGTAAAAAAAAGCTACAAAAATTAACATCATGGTTTTTATTACTATCTGTGATATCTATTACATTTTACCAGTCGCTCACTACTAGATCAACTGGTATATTAGACTTACACAAACAAAACCACTACCAGA
>NC_090730.1:124132429-124134929 GCF_036898095.1 Palaemon carinicauda
TTCCTTGACTCACCCTAGAGAGAGAGAGAGAGAGAGAGAGAGAAAGGCTAACATTAATGTTAGGAAGAACAGAGGTAACCAATTGCCTATGAACTAGCATTTTAAAGTGTGGTGGTCATCCTAAAATAGTCATAAAACTTGTTTGAATGGATTATCAAATCTGGTAACAAGTGTCCAAAACTAACAAAATCAGGTCCTTTTCTATTAATTTCACGCCTATGGCGCCTCAGCCACAGCAACACCTCCATTTCAGCAAGAGCGTCTACGTCCGGATTTCCTCGTTCAAGTCAGCCTTTGCAGCACTTCCTCTTGATTCTGACAGTTTGATTCAGTCGATTTAAACAGCGCCGATTCAAAATTGATCGAATCAAATGATTCTCCGTGAATTGAATCGAGTAAAATGATTCTCAATGAATTGAATCGCTTTGTGTGAACACAGCTTAAGAGTCAGAAAAAAAGCGGCATGGATACAGGAGAAAACTGAAGTCGAATATATTTTAACGACATGTAAGTTTGTAAAAGAAATAGACATGAACAGGACATAGACATATAATAAGAATGTTAGATGATAGATGGATATTAAGGACAATAGAATGGGTTCCTAGAGATTGCAAAAGAAGCAGGGCAAGGAAGAGAATACGATGGATTGACAAGCTAAGAATATTTACGGGTATATACTGGCTACGGTCTAGATATAACTAGAAAGACAATAAACAGACGGGAGTGGGAGGAAATGTCTGAGGCCTTTGTCCTGCATTAGCTAGTTACAGCTGGTGCTGATGATGATGATGACGGCATATGCAGATTTATAAGAGTTACTATAGTACGTGATTAACGCATGAGATGTTCTGTGGCCTTGTTTCTTCTTAATCCACTGGTACGATTAATTTAAGTCCTAACCACCAGATAGGTTTTGTGTTGTAGATTCAAATCGGGATGGCTGGAAGATTTAGGATAAAGCTTTAAGCTTAGAGACCCATCAACGTCATACAGTAAAGCTTTTGGATTTCATAAAATCTCTAATAAAATACTATATCCCTTGGAATGTATTTATAAATATAAACTAAATTACAAATATGTAGTCTTGAATCCTTAGTCAACAGGTTAACATTGATGAAAACCAGGGAATTTCACAATGAAGTAAATCGAGATGAAGATTAAGGTCGCTTTACTGATAGTAGGAGATGCAAGTCTGGACACCTTTTAAATGGCGAGAGAAGACTTGAATCAATTGACAATGAAGCTGGTGTGTTCAAAACCAATCCTGGAAGAAGAGATAGTCCACGGGGTTTTGCACTGGAAAGGACGTCCATTGTCGATACTTCTATGTTTTTGAGGAAACAACAGAGCCACTTTAGAACATTTTGTGGACCCTCACGATTCAACTCATATTAAATACTCTATATTGAAGAAAACAAAAATCCGAATTTAAAAAATATTAAGAGCTGTATCTGGCCATTCTTTGCAATCGCATCACGATTTCTTGTATTGGAACATATCGCGAACAGATACTCCAAATATATCTGTTGCCTTTTTTTAATAATGCCCATACTGTTTACAGGCATTAGAAGTAATAACCTTAATTTCCTTCTCATATTATTGTATAGTCTAAATTCATAATTATACTGCAATAATAATAATAATAATAATAATAATAATAATAATAATAATAATAATAATAATAATAATAATAATAATAATAATAATTATTATTATTATTATTATTATCATTATCATTATCATTATCATTATCATTATCATTATCATTATCATTATCATTATCGTTACCAGCTAAGCTAAAACCCTAGTTGGAAAAGCTGGATACTATAACCCTAAGGGCTCCAACAGGGCAAAATAGCTCAATAAGGTAAAGAAATAAGGAAATAAATTAAGTATAGGAAAAGTAATGAAAAAGGATTTAAAATATCTTAAGATCGGTAAAAACGTTTAAAATAGATCTGCCATGTATAAACTATAAAGAGAAACTTATGTCAGCCAGTTCAACATAAAAACAGTCACTGCAAGTTTGATCTTCTGAAGCTTCAACGATACCACTGATTGATTAGGAGGATCATTCCATAATCAGATTACAACAGGAATAAAACTTCTAGAATACTCTGTAGCGCTGAGCCTTGAGATGGATATAACGAGACCCCCCCCAAAAAAAAAGAAAAAAAAAAAAAAAACAGACCGAAGATTTTTTTTTTAGAAGTACATTTGGAATCAAGAATCTCACCTAAAGCCACTACTCTCGACCTCCTTACAATCATACTTTGGATTTCGTTAGTGTTCAACTTCATACCCAATAATTCCTACCATGCACTAATTCTAGCTGTATTTGTATGAAAGGATTTAGTAACCCCAGGTCTATATTCAAGAGATGGAATTGAGGAAAAGGGAGTAGCATCATCTGCACATGTAACGAGCTTGTCTTAAAGGGCAAACTAGATATAATGTGCATGAAAAGTAATGGACCAAGAACACTACCCTGAGGAATACC
>NC_090730.1:124142429-124145094 GCF_036898095.1 Palaemon carinicauda
AATTGAGGTGGAGGACTGCTCCAGCTCTAACCTAGTCCATTCTTTAATAGGCTGTGGGCCCAGGGATCGAAGGTCCAGCGATCCCTAAATAGCTGTAGTCTCCCTCCTACTGGAAATATCTTACTTCTGCTGATGTGGACCTGAGGCCTTGCCTCCTTGACCGCGTCCTCCTCTGGATTCCCTTCCTCTTGAAGGGCTTCTAGAAGAACCTCTGGCTTTTCTTCTAGCTTTCGAACGAAAGGAAGAAGTCTGCCTTTCGAAGGCTGGGTTAAAACTGGCGACTGTGTTGCCACTTGTTGAGGTACCAGCTGGTACGTGGTTGGAGGTTGTGCCACTATCTGAGATACCGCGGTCACAAGAAGTTGTTGCTGTTGTTGCTGTCCATAGGGTTTAGCCGGCCGAGAGGATGGCCTAGGCCTTTTTGTCTTCTTCTTGGGTTGGGGACCCTCATCCGGAGAAGACTTTCTCTTAAGAGCTAAGCCTCACTTTTTGAGAAGGTTGCTATTCTCTGTGGCGGCCTTGTCTACTACCTCTTTAACCACTTCGTTGGGAAAGAGGTCTTTACCCCAAATACGCGAGGATATCAGTTTCCTCGGTTCGTGCCTCACCGCAACCGAGGCGAACACGAACTCTCTACAGGCTCTCCTAGCTTTAATAAAGCTATAGAGATCCTTCGTAACTGTGGCCAGATGGGTTTTGGCCACTACCATTAACATGTCCGGGTTCTTGGGGTCACTTGCCATCGTTTCTAATGTCGTTTGCGACGACATCGATGCCACAAGTCATTCCTTCGTCTCTTGCTCTCTGCGCAAGAGAACATCCGACAGTTTTGGAAGTTCCTCACCAAACTGACGTTCAGCAATATCAGCTTCCAGCTTCCCGACTGAGAAGGTAAAGTGGACGTCCTTCCAGTCTTCTTGGACCAAGGGCAAGGTCAGAGATAACGGCTTGCACTCCTCCAAGGAGGGGCATGGTTTCCCTGCCTCCACCGCCTTTAAGGCTACCTTATATCCCTTTTCCATGAAGGGAAAGGCTCTGGTTGGAGAGGCCACAAAGGAAGGAAGCTTCTTACTCGAGGCTGGCACCTTTGAGTTCGTGAAGCCCCTCTGTGCTTTACTATGGTCAAGAACTATGACCTCCTTCGGCTCTGTCTCCTCCTTTGAGGCTGGCTCCTTCCTAAGACGTACATAGCAGTCCGAAAAAGAATCTTTGTTGGGCCAAAATTCCACTTTTTCCAGGGGAATTGCTCCCAACTTTTCTGATATCACGATCTTCCCTGTTGTCATTGGCATATGTTCGGCATACCTCCAAGGATTGGTGTCCGAGCACAAAGGAAGATCCTTCACGTTGAGTCGCTTCTGGGACCCACGTGATGCTGCAAGTCTACGTATCTCCAGTTTCATTGCAGCTTCCTTCCCATCATTATTTCTTTGAATTTGTTGGGTCATCTCAACAATAGAAGAAAGAGTCCTTCCCAGTTCATCTGGGATAGCAGACGATGTAGAGGGAATAAGTTCTGGGTCTAGAACCGATGTAACCGACACCTCGTCGATTTCTTCCTCTTCTACTTGAGGAGCCTGGGACAGCTCCTCCTCCTGACCTTCTCCTAGGTCCTTCTCTCCAGAATCCGACACCTCCGACATCTTATCGTCCAATTGGATGTCTTGAAGGGCGGCCGAGACTTCAGAATCTACCGGATTCTGGGCAGTTGGTATCTCCACCTGAGGCTGAGGAATGACTGCATCAGCCAATGCTTTAGGGAAAAGGTAGGCCCTCATCTTATCATTTGGAAGGTAGGGGCCTGAGGTGTTTTTCTGAAAACCCCTCACCCAGGTTCGTAACTTTTCCCTGACAGCATCCCTTGACTCCGTCGACTTAGGGTTGTCAAAAGCCTCGGTAATCAGGTTAGAACATACAGTACAAACCTGAGGGTCCCAATACCGCAAATCACCTCTGGAGGCTGCCATGCTGCGTGCCTCCTGCAAAACTGATGTCCACAGAAGTTCTACTGCGGACATTGCAGAATACACTCCCGCACTTCGGATGGTCCTCCTGTAAAGAGAAGAAAAATCCATGAGTATCAAGTGAAGGCTTTTCACTTATATTAAAACCTGTAGCTTACACAGTAAAGCTATAAAAGAAAGAAGGAAAGACACCGTGTACCGACTTTTTGCCTGATGTCACTTCGTCCGACGACAGTTCGTCCACGTCTTTTTGTCCAATGTCTTTTCGTCCGATGGACTTTTGGTCCAACAACATTTGGTCCAATTTTTAACTGTTTCAAGCCATAAAAGAAAAAAGAAAAACCCTAGCCAATTCTTGACTTCCTAAATAGAAAATTGAACTTTATAAGGACTTTCTCCCATATTGTTTATAATAATATTATAATTAACTGCCAAACTCTAAAGAATAGGAGTGAAATTGGTGCATATGCCGCATTCGCCAAAAATCTGTTTTCCTCGTTGACTCAAATCCAAATACTAATCTTTTGAGACGTTCAGTGATTTTTTGATATTGTGAACAAGAATTTGACAGATCTCCTCGAAGTATTTGAGTTATATTACCTTGAACAAATCCTTCTTCTTCCTTCAAGGTTTCGATAGATTTCCAAATGTTCAAATGTGCTCCACCCGCTGAACGTTTTACTTTTCTTTTCTTCTTCGTT
>NC_090730.1:124145594-124183094 GCF_036898095.1 Palaemon carinicauda
ATATATATATATATATATATATATATATATATATATATATATATAAGAATAAGAAAACATAAAGAGAAAACACTCTCTTTTCCATATTTATTTTTTCTGAATATTTACTTGCAACATCACTTATTCTTCATTATTTTTGCGTGTCGCCAAATCACGTTGGTTAGTAAAATAGTCTCAAATTTAATAGGTCTTGTCATTAAAATTCCTGTGGGATAGTGGAGTCAGGGGGGTGGGGGGCGGTTGTGGGAGACACTCTTCGAGGGTACACATCCAGGAGTTAGGAAGAAGGTTTTCAATTCCACCTAGTTCCTTTTCATGTGTTTAAAATTCTTTACAGTACTTTTTAATATTTGCATTCTTTTCAAAACTTTTCGATGGCAACAATAAATATGATGGTAATGATACGTAATTATGTGCACGTTTGCCTTGTTACAGATGAATTTCCATAATACTGATATACAGTTAGATTTTTTATATTAATCATTATTATATCTGCTTTCATTTGTCTTAGTGGTTACTTCTTTAAAATGATGATCCTTTCATCCCATCACCAAACCTTCAATCTAGTTCTACATGCCTAATCAAAGCAACCAAATATCCACCTTTCATGTCAATTTTCATTGCTCCGTATGTTCAAATTTTCCATTTACTTTAACAATCTAAATCTTGCGCCCAAATAATACAATTTTCTCATTGGCTTCTCTTAATTATAAATGTTGATTTGAAAACCATCATACATTCAAGAGATTATTCCAATCCATTAAAAATTGATTTATACAGATTTTGTATTCCAATCCTTTCACATTGTATATCCCAATTGAGATCATTGCCTCCAACTGTAACAAAGAATAGTTATAGAATTTTGTGATTAACATATTCTCCCATGCCTATTTTATTGTGGGTGGTAAACCATTATATTTCAATAATGTATATCTACGTATTTCAAAAGCATTTTAGAAAAGAGGATTAACTTTCACCAAAGTCAGAAATAAAAAAAGTTTGGAATTCCTTGACATACTAAGATTTCAAAGGATAGATATGCGCTCTCTTCAGCTTTTTTGCTTTTTAATGAAAATACCCCAAAGTATCAATTATGAGTAAAAGAGGTATGTGACCCTTGAGGTTTCTGAAAATACTGCTAACAGGTCTACTTGTATTCTTTCGAACGACTCTGTACGAATTAATTTCCGAATGTGTATTTACATTATCTTGAACGGTATGGCGTACTCGAATTCTACCATTTTCCACCAACATTTTAATATCTTTACATAACTATTTTTAATAGACATATTCATTGCCTTTTCGTACAGAGAAATGACACTTGATTTAGGACTTTTTATATGAATGATTTAGGTATCGCTAAGATGGAATTCCTTCGCCTGTACTTCTTGCATGTCTTTGCATATTTTATGAAAAAAATCATTAACAAGACAATAACATTCAAACTTGTATTTCTTATAAGACGGTGAATCTTGTAGACTCTCAAAACATTCATAAAGTAACTTTTCCATGAGTTTCTTGTTCCAGTACCCATGAATCATCTCATATATTTCTTATCGACATTTATATAGAAATCATCATCATAATTATCTATTACAATACAATACATATAATCATAGTAGGATCATAGCTATTTTCCATACTAATTGAAGGATCTATATACTGAACACATCTTCACAAATACATTGATGATTGTCCGCACCAGGCTTAGATTTAAGAGACAAATTATAGGATGAAATATTAAATTTCACGTGTAAATTTTTTTCTTGATATTTGCTGATTTAACTAGAATTATCAAATGGCATCTAGTTCTTTTGGGATTCATATCAAAACTTCTGAACTAGAATGTGAATGGTTTGTGATCATCCAATATGATTTTCATATAGTCATAAATGGCGTATTTAACATGACAAAAACTATTTACAATAGATAGCCTCTTCCTATCAACGCTATTTTTTATCATTACCATTAATTGATTTTAATTTTCTTGAAGAGAATGCTATAGGAGACCTATATTATCTTTCCACTGTAACAAATTTTCTCTACCCCATTAATCGGAAGCATTTGTTGCTATATAGATTTTCTTGCGAAAATCAGCCAATATGAGCGGTGATTTAGGAAGGCCATTTATCAAAATTTTTAAATTTTTTTTTCCAGTTTAAAACCGACCGCCTCCCTCAAAGAAATTTGTCTTCAATAAATCGTTTAGAGGAGATGCTATAACAGAATAGTTATATACAAGCTTTGTGTGATAACCAGTCACCCCTAAAAACTTTTGAAGGAGCTTATCTAAAAAGTTGAGACCGGAAAATTGGTAATTTCTTGAACCTTATCTTGAACAACCTTCAGTCAGCTAAGAAACAAAATAGCATAGATAAGCTAAATCATTCTTAAACAGAAAATTTCCCTGTTACTTATTTTTCATTTCAAATTGAATATGTGAAATCTGTTTAACGCTAATTCATGCTGAATCACTCATTTGAACTAAATATCACTTAACATTTTACCAAAAACTACATTAATTATTCTTGTGAATGTAGTAGGTCCCCCGTATAAGTAAACCAAATACCATACGCTGTGTATTCAGATAATTCTGTTTCATGAGGAATTTGATGAAAACCACTGAATAAATCTAATGATGTAAAGTACGTGTACTCCCCCAAGGCATTAATGATGTCATCAGTAGATGGCACTGGGGATATTATTTTCAGAAATTGTTTCCTCGTTAAGTTTACGAAAATCTACATAAACTCGCCAACTTTCATCTTTCATCGGTACACAAAGAAGTGGTGTATTGAATTGCCTAATTGTTTTTTTTTTAATTACGTTCTCCTTTAATATTTCTTTCTTCAAATTCAATGTTGAATAATGGAATTTGATACGAAGGAACTTGAACAATTTTATCTGGGTAATTTAACCTTATTTGATGTGCAGTTACAGATGTTTTCCTAATATTCCAAACCGGCATAGAAAGTCTATCTTGAAAACATATTAGAAAATCTATAAACCATTTTCTAACGTTTTTAAGAAATAGCCGTAGCTAGTTTATCTCAAACTAGTGATCTCTTTTACTTAAATTATTTCCTCAGCCTGCAAAATTATATGCGTATGAAGTTCAATATCAATTCAAAAGATTATAAACTTCTATTCTAACATCCAAATTATCAGATAGTATGTAAAACCAGTGTACGTGACCCGTCAACAATTACGCTTATATTTAGATAGATATGAACACACCCACACGCACAGACTCAACCCTTACCACCTCCTCCACCTTTCCTAACTACAAGCCATTGGTTCGGCAATTTGTGGGAGATTGTGGTTTCCGAGTGTACCTCTCGAGGTACTCCCTCTCACTAGGGAATGGCTACTTTCTCTCCACCCCTACCCGAGGGATGAGTAGAGACCGAGTAGTTATACGTTTGGCAGTGCCACTCAGAGGGCCAGGAAAAAACAAATTTAAATATAGAGCCAGACACTTGCTCTTTATTATATAAGGGAGGAAGCTTCTGTCACAGATAAACCGTAAATTCTAACAAAAGATTCCTTGTTGGGCATATTTCATATGCTGTATATAATAATCATAGCTTAAGAATTTGGGAGAGGTTTAATTTTTCATTACTGATTAAAAAATGATTTTCTACATTATCTTTAACTAAATTAAATATGTCTGTAGTAGACTAAACTTTGGTTGGCTGTTATGTGAACATTAATATTTAGTTATTAGCATATCTATGTTTCTTAACGGAATTCGCACATTCAATAAATCTTCCTTTGACATATCCCTTTTTTTGCCGGAATTGAAGTTATGTTAATTGTTGCCATAGAATTTCATATTAAACGTACCATACATAACTCAACAAAGTTATCAATTACAATTAAATCATAAAGGAAATTGAATTTACCTATTCCATATCTAATACCAACAGAAACTAGTACATCAAGTGTTTTAAACTGTCTAATGATTAAACGATACGTTCGCATATCAAAGCTATTACAATGATTTCTCGTAACTACAAAAATAACAAAAGAATTGTGTCGAGACGTTACGGCCTTCATACCTACGATATTGATGAGGATAAAGAATCTATACACAACGCAAGTGATTATAGACTAGCATAAAATTTATCATTTACTTCGTCGATCATAATACAATCACCAGCTAAAGCGAAAAATTAATTATATGTCTGATAACTGTGATTAGAACTATGATTAATGACAAAGCTTCCAACGATTGCAGGTTAGGTTCTCATATAAATTTTTTCGTACCATATTTCTTTATCGAACTAATTCCTGCCTCGACTCCTGGGTCAACTGACCATTACTAACTATTGCTGACCAAGCATTAACGAAAGTTACTACGCCTGTTTCTGAGGGCATTTTGGTTTCTAATTGCTGTGGAAGTTCTTGTCTACTAAGCCAACAATAAGAATTTGTCCTATTTAATCGTAATCGTATATATTAGACGACAAGAAACTAGTAAAAACTTAAATGCATTCGATTAACAAAGACTTAATAAAACATTTTAACACGATCTCTCTCTCTCTCTCTCTCTCTCTCTCTCTCTCTCTCTCTCTCTCTCTCTCTCTCTCTCTCTCTCTCTCTAGCGCACTAAGAGAAAGAGGAATAAATGTTAATGGAAAAATTTATCAATTAATATCACATGATCTACTTGTGTGATGAACTATTCGTCAACTTTAGATACTTACATATTGTATCCGTGAAATTTCGATACTTACATGTTGTATCCGTGAAACTTGTATCCGTCAACTTTAGATTCTTACATATTGTATCTGTGAACTTTAGAACCTTAAATATTGTATCTGGGAACTTTAGATACTTACATATTGTATCTGGGAACGTAAGATACACTCATATTGTATCCGTGATCTTTAGATACTTACATATTGTATCCGAGAACTTTAGATACCTACATATTGTATCTGGGAGCGAAAGATACTCTCATATTGTATCCATGAACTTTAGATACTTATATATTGTATCCATGAACTTTAGATACTTACATATTGTATCTGTGAACGTTAGATGCTTACATATTGTATCCGTGAACTTTAAATACTTACATATTGTATCTGGGAACTTAAGATACTCTCATACTGTATCTGTGAACTTTAGATACTTACATATTGTATCCGTGAACTTTAAATACTTACATATTGTATCTGGGACCGTAAGATACTCTCATATTGTATCCGTGAACTTTAGATATTTACATATTGTATCCGTGAACTTTAGATATTTACATATTGTATCCGTGAACTTTAAATACTTACATATTGTATCTGGGAACTTAAGATACTCTCATACTGTATCCGTGAACTTTAGATACTTACATATTGTATCCGTGAACTTTAAATACTTACATATTGTATCTGGGACCGTAAGATACTCTTATATTGTATCCGTGAACTTTAGATACTTACATAATGTATCCGTGAACTTTAGATACTTACATATTGTATCTGGGAACTTAAGATACTCTCATACTGTATCCGTGAACTTTAGATACTTACATATTGTATCCGTGAACTTTAAATACTTACATATTGTATCTGGGACCGTAAGATACTCTCATATTGTATCCGTGAACTTTAGATATTTACATATTGTATTCGTGAACTTTAGATTCTTACATATTGTATCTGTGAACTTTAGATACTTACATATTGTATCCGTGAACTTTAAATACTTACATATTGTATCTGGGAACGTAAGATACTCTCATATTGTATCCGTGAACTTTAGATTCATACATATTGTATCCGTGAACTTTAGATTCTTACATATTGTATCTGTGAACTTTAGATACTTAAATATTGTATCCGTGAACTTCAGATTCTTTTATATTGTATCCG
Source organism: Palaemon carinicauda (assembly GCF_036898095.1). NCBI lineage: Eukaryota > Metazoa > Arthropoda > Malacostraca > Decapoda > Palaemonidae > Palaemon > Palaemon carinicauda. Next base: position 124,151,471 of record NC_090730.1, read on the forward strand.
TGAACTTTAGTTTCTTACATATTGTATTCGTGAACTTCAAATACTTACATATTGTATCCGGGAACGTAATATACTCTCATATTGTATCCGTTAACTTTAGATACTAACTATTGTATCCGTGAACTTTAGATTCTTACATATTGTATCTGTGAACTTTAGATTCTTACATATTGTATCCGTGAACTTTAGATACTTACATATTGTTTCCGTGAACTTATTCAATAGCCATCGAGTACTTATCTAATATGTAGAAAAACTATGTATATGACGTCAGTAGTAGGTCGTTGTTTTTTTTATATTGAATTGCAGCTCCAGTCATCTTCAGTGTACTCTTCTTGGTATGCGAACAATCAGTAAAAGTATGCGTTATAGGCTAGCACATCTTATATTTGTCTTCTAAGGCTAATTTCCTTTGCAGGGTGATCTTATAGTTTTGAGCTGCCATTAAATGTTATGGTAAAACAACTTTAACGTTCACTTTGATAGTCGTTAACCCAAATAAAACTTTATGATCTAATTGGCAACATATTTACTCTTTTATATTGTGAATTATAAATGTATATTGAGCATATTCGAGAGCCTAATAATAACTCTAGATAGCTCTTCAAATATGCAGGTTTTTTCAGGACGCCCTATATTTGCTACTGGCACAGTTTCTGATAACACAACCTTCACGTTTAAGGAACAGAAGTTTGATTTACTGTCAGGAAACATTCCGAGATGCATGCTGACAGACTTCTTTTTTCTTCCACTCCTATTTCTCATTACACATACACCTAAGTCAAAGTTTATTTCTTGAGTATTTTGAGGAGGTCAGGAACCTCCAACTAATTCTTTCAGTTATATTTTTCTCATTTAATCAGAGAATGATTCTGAGATATTTCCGGTAGCCAGATAAAGTCAAATTTATTTAGCTACTTTAAAATGCTTCGTTTCTCATAAATGTAGTTCTGGAGCCTTAAGCTTGGGATTTTTGTTCTCTTGCTTGAGAGTTCTTACTTTTTAACTTACATAATGATTGGTTTTATTGTCATAAATTTCATTAAAGCATCTTTATTAATATTTATTTTATGCGCACTGAATTCTTAAAGGTTATTATATATGAATACAGTTTTATATCTTTCTTGTTATCAAATATATGACAAAAAGATTTTATAGCGAACTAGGCATAATTTTATCTTTATTTCCCTTTCTGTTTTAAAATCTGGCCATTCCAATCTGTGGAAGTGGAATTCAAGTACTTTCTGTTCATTTCAGGAGAATGTTTGTGAACTATAAATGGTGATAATACAAATACTCTTCCTTTAATCTTTAAACTATCTTGTAAGTTTTTGTGTTATAATTTATTCATTATTTTCAGATGAATTATTTCCATAAGTTTTAATTATTGGAGTAATTCACATTATAATATTCTTTCACATATTAAAGTCTTGGAATTTTAGCATTTTATTATAATTCTTAAAGTCGGTTTTTCAAGTTTTTCTCACCTTCTATTTTGGCACTTGAAATGGTTTGATTTTGTCCTAATTTTCTCTTATAGCAAATTCAGTATGTTGATCTTTGAGAAGTGGTGGTTTCTTCAGCTTACTAAAAATTTAAAAAATCTTTCTGAAACACTATATAAATAATATTCTTAACAATTTCTTTTGATTCTAGGCTTCCATTCCACCACAGGATCATCTAGGAGCGAATTTTCGCTCGATTACAAGAATGATTGGTGTCATCGCTTCGAAAAGATTGCCCAGATATATGGAAAGGAACCAGAACAAAAACTAGAGAGTGAGAGTAAATTCCAGGACACACCTGAAGAGAAGAAGATGGCCCCCTTATCAGGTACTGCCACCATTAACAGAAAAAAGTCCTATGTTGCAAATGACGTGGCAAACTGCTACACTTTACCTGCATCCTTGAAGAAGAAAACTTACACAGGCCTTTCATCGGGTTCTACTCCATCTTCACCTCGGCTTATGAAGACCAGTGAAAATTCACTGGCAAATAGAAACATGGATGCTGGATTACCAGCTTCGAAAGATCACCCTGAGGGTGTCATCAAACAAGGCACTTCCGAGGGATGTGGTAAGAAACACTTACCGTCAACGGAAGATCGTATTGTAACCAATGACTCTACCAAAAGCAAAAAAAGCGTGGAGACGTGGTGCTGATTCAGTAGCAATTAGAAAAAAATGCATAATAGTTTTCAAATGTCCAAAACTTTAGATACAAATTCACTGTAGTTGTGACTGTTGTAAAGTGTGGACTCTAATACTTCACTGAGTGTTAATAAAAAATCAGTAAAGTGTATGAAGTATCTTCACTTATCCCACTTTTAAAGCTCAAACTCAGAATTTATTTATACTACAGTAAGACATCTAAATGATTTAATCATGCATCCAGTGAGTAATTTTCTACAAGACATACAAAGGAGTAGAATCCAGGTGTAGTTTCCTGTTACCATATCACGGCTTCACTGGTCGTTTCTAATCATTTGTACCTAACATGAACAAGAACCCATTACACAAACGCCGTTAAAAATAAGCAATTACTCTTCTGTAAATACTATAAACTTCGGTGTATAATAATGTGCACGTGGCTTTAATTTTAGATTGTGTTTGCGACGGTCTGATTGGAGTATTAAAGCGATGTTTCTGCGGTAACCATGGAATATTTGTATCTGAATAGCCTTCATCAATTACACAGAATTATTTTCAACGAGTTTGCCGGAAACATAGTGTAACATGAAGTCCTAGGATGGGACGGATTTTGTTAGTAGTCATTAAAGAAGTCCCCGTGAAATATAGAAATACGTTCGAAGCAGGTACACAGGAGTATTCCGAGTGTACTCCATCTGCCATTTGTATGATGTATTTAATTGCTGAAGTATTTCATTGTATTTGAGTTATGCTATGTGAAATACCTGTCTTGTATAAATACAGCTCCATGGAAATGTAATTCAAGGTTACTTTTACTCTGATTTTGGTAAAATATTGGTTGATTGTTTACTGTACTTCAGTGTCAGATGAACATTGAAGTACATTGTGTGTCTGTGGTTCAACAGTAGCAGTGATGAGTCTACTGCTGCTGCAGTGGAATATTTAACGTATGCTTCCTGTGATAGCTGATAGTTTAATCACTTAGGGAGCAGTTAAAAGTACTTCTTGCCACTGCAGTGGCTGTTACTGGGGCCAGAAAATCAGTTCCAGAGAGGGAGCAATAGAAGAATGTTCAGTGGTTTCTCAGAAGGTCGACTTGACAAAATTAATCAATGATTATTTTCAGCACTAGATGATTTGAAACACACGTTTACCACTGATTAAACTTTTGTAATCCTGTGTTTTTTATTATATAAGGAATACTAAAAATGGTCTATTACATCCAAATAAAAGATAATAACTTTTTTACCCTAGTGTTTAACTCGAAATAGAGTTTGCTACATCTATAAAGAATTATTATTGTGTTTTAAGAGTACCATTCAAAATTTGGATTTGGTTGCAGAAGTGATTCAAGTCTGGAGCTGTAAATGAGTTTTAGTAATATTTCCTTTAGCAGCCAAAAGGATTCTTCCTTATGAAACTGTAATTCATGTTTTTTTGTTTTTGTTTTTTACTTTTAAGAAGATGTTATTGAAAGTATGACAATAAAGAGTGCCATTAACTTTCCAGGTAATTAAAACTGTTGTAGGGGAATTTTTAAAGTGTGTTTGCTGTAATTGCTATGGATTTTTGTGTGTGGAACTGTGATTGCACTGCAGTGCGTGCAAAGTGCCTATTCCAGCGGTGTAGGAGTAATAGAGACCTGGCCACTGAAGCTGACCTCATTCAGACCATATACAACAGGGTTGCTGATACAGCAAAAACCCGTGACTTGCACTGAGTTGGCTAAATCTTAACTGCTAACCAAATCATAGGCGAAGAAACACCGTGCTGTGAAAAATAGCTTTTATTTTTACCCATCCTGTAATTGTGGCGTGAATTTTCAATCTACATATCATCCTATCAAGATCTCCATTGAAAGTCAGAATTAATTGGTAAATATGATTAAACAAACGGTTTTAATATTTTCTCATGCCTTTTTTACTTTGAACTCGAGTCCATAGCTAGGTAATGTAAGCATTAGTAATGTACTTTGTTTATTTTTATATTGAATTAGCCTATTTAGTAAATTACCTTTCAGGGAATTGTTTGAAATTATTCTTTTAGAGGGTAGTATGGCCTTACTATGTAAATATTTGTATACATATACGTTTCTACATCTACCACTAATTAGTTGATTCAAAGGATACTAAGAAACTATCAGCGATCTTCATGTGCATATAATTAGAATTTGAAAATCTCGAATTAAATATCCTTTGTATCCATGGATACTGTATGTATTTTAAGATAGAAGATAAGGTGTAAATCTTATGAAAAATAATAAAAGAAAAAAAAGAAAAACTAATTATGTTTGAGTGGTTTGTGACCTAGTTCAACAATATCACCCAAACTTTTATAATTCAGTCATATATAATATGCAAAAGAAGCAAACGAAACTTGAATAGGCTATGTCCCTTCGGGTATCCAGTTGCCAAGCTCCATTTGCATTGCATTTGCTCGATGCCGTTTGAGTTCGGCATTTGACTAGCTTTTTGAAATTCACGTGTCATCTAAATTCTATATCATTCTCTTGGTTGGGATAGCGATCCCACTGCAAGGCTTCACAAGACCCCAAATGGAAGGTAATAACTAATCCATTCACCTTCAAGGAGGTAAAGCTCAAAGACCGTCAGTTACTCGAGAAATTGCACAGATATTTGACGGGAGATGGAAGGAACCTCCAGGAAGTAATATATGAAGAAAATGTTATCAAATTCACATTTAGATAGAACATTTTAATATTCTTCCCTCACTTCACCTAAGTTGATATACTAATTTAGCTATAGCTGGAACGGGGTTAAACCCTTGTCTACTAAAATAATTAGCCTCCAGTTTTCATAATTGGTAATTTGTTTTTATGGCCAAGGTAATGAAAATGGTCAAAGTGGATTATTTCAAGTGAAGGGAATAGAAGGGAACTTTCTACGGTAGGGTGAAAGAAATAGTTATGGAAGAGTTTTTCAGGTGGGGAAATGAAAATTAAAATATCCATGGAAGAATTTTCTAAGAAAGGTATATGTTCTTTAATCTAATTTACACGTTCCCATCCATTCATTTCTAATCGTTCTTAGATCTTCTTATCTTGAAAGTTAAGACAATTTAAGGTTAAAAATTAGTATATTTGATTTCTTATCTTAGAATAGAACCTTTTTTGTTAATATTTGTTCAAAAAGGTATTCATAGAGAGACCTTTTGATGTTGCTCAAAATATAAATCGAAAGAATTTCAGATTCGTTCGTGGAAACTATCTTTTAGTAAAAAAAAAACTACAAAAATTAACATCATGGTTTTTATTACTATCTGTGATATCTATTACATTTTACTGGTCGCTCACTACTAGGTCAACTGGTATATTAGACTTACACAAACAAAACCACTACCAGAACTCTTGTTCCACCCATAAACAAAATGTAGTACATATGAAATATTCCAATAGAGACAAAAGATGCAACACATTGCATTCCATTCACGTTTATAAACATACATTCCTAATTACAAACACAATTTTAGACAAAAATATTAACACTTCGTGATTTTGTGAATGGAAATTGAATAGTTTCAATAGTTTTAATACAATTGCAGATCTTTGAATATTCAAACTTGCACCATTTAATGTAAAAATACATTTAAAAATTCGTTGACATATCAGCAAGGAAAACAAAACCACCAACAACAGAAAAGTATCCATTAATGATTGAAGCCTTACTGGTTCTTGATAAGCGTCATTTTCTGGCATTGCTGGATAATTACTTCCCCAAAGCTTATTTTCCAAGGAAAGACGTAACGTTTTTTCACTCATACTCAGATATATATATATATATATATATATATATATATATATATATATATATATATATATATATAAATATATATATGTATATATATATATATATATATATATATTTATATATATATATATATATATATATATATATATATATATATATACTATATATACATATATGTATATATATATATATATATATATATATATATATATATATATATATATATATATATATATATATATATATATACACACACACACATATTTATATATATATATATATATATATATATATATATATATAGATAGATAGATATATGATCATTATTATAACTATTACTAGCTAAGCTACAACCTTAGTTGAAAAAGTAAAATGCTAAAACCCCAAGAGCTCTAACAGGGAGAAATAGCCTAGTGAAGTAATGAAAGAAGTGAATAAATAAACGATATGAGAAATAATGAACAATTAAAATAAAATATTCAAATATATATATATATATATATAGATATATATATATATATATATATATATATATATATATATATATATATATATATATACATTATACATATATGTATATATATATTTATATATATATATATCTATATATATATATATATATATATATAAATATATGTATGTGCGTGTATGTGCACGTGTGTGTGTGCATACATGATAAGATATACATATGAATGATTTTATTTATAAAGACCCATAAAGTTTGTATATATATACAAAAATCTATATATATATATATATATATATATATATATATATATATATATATATATATATATATTTCGTATATATATATATATCTATAGACAATTTTATATATATACATACATATATATGTATATAGATATATATATATATATATATATATATATATATATATCCATATACATACATATATATATATATATATATATATATATATATATATATATGTATATATATATGTATATATATATATATATATATATATATATATATATATATATATACTCTCTCTCTCTCTCTCTCTCTCTCTCTCTCTCTCTCTCTCTCTCTCTCTCTCTCTCTCTCTCTCTCTGTATATATATATATATATATATATATATATATATATATATATATATAAATATATGTATATATATATATATATATATATATATATATATATATATATATATATATATGCTGCATTTGTATGTTTACATAAAAATTTGTATGAAAAAGTACCAATGTAATGATCGTCATCTCTCTTGCTTAACGTTCGCCAAATGTGCTTTCATCATCAGGGCTTACTTAGAAAGGAATCGATAGTAGACTTTGCATATCATCATACACGCCCACATATATGTATTTACAGTCTATATATGTATGTGTATATACTGTATATATATATATATATATATATATATATATATATATATATATATATATATATATATATATATATATATATATATATATATATATATATATATATACATTAAATTTATATATACATAAGTACATTCCCTTCTTTGGAATTTTATTTGCCCTCTTCCACTAACGCGATTTCTCCTGCCCTCTCTATTCCTCTACCGATTCTATGTAAGCCTGAAGCTATACACTGTAATATAATGCAGCATTTCTCTTTGCTAAGCATTCAGAATATTGGTTTTGAAAGAAGGCAGCAACATCATAAGTTGCTCTTGTTTCACAAGCTACGCCAATATATTGATATATGCTGATTATGTTCCAAAATAGGCAAGCATAATTTTAATGTCCCAGGGTGATATTTAGAAAATCATAATAATATTCAGAAATGTAAACGGGTTAGCCCCTGCATGGACAAGCCGTATACTAGATTATGCGTGTGACCTTAATATATTATGTAATTGAAGTAATACTTTTTTATGACTGTTGACCTTTCAATGTGTTTTACTGCCTTTTCATTATCTTTAGTGACAAATTACGAATTGTATTTGTTATTAAATGTCAAAGAAGAATTGATATTTATACTAGCCATAGCCGAATAAAATGAATAATTGTTCACGGAAACCATAATCTATCTTAAATGAAGTAAAAAAATGTCAAGGTAAGTATAAGAATACACCTAGAAGACTGGGGATGTATCAGTTAGTCAGAAAAATGGTGGAGAAAACATTTGAAATTGATATACTTGCATGTTGAGGATTGCCCAATCCGTGTTTCACTGTGTTGTGTACCAGCCTTTTGTATCAGTCATTGAAATAATAAAAATGTTTTCTTAATGGTTCATTTATTTACCCGTAATTTGGTTAGGATTCATATTCAGTTACTTAACATTGTTAAGTATTTTATAAAATAGCTAATGATAATTTGGAGAAGGTCGCAGTCCAGTTTTTGTAGGTCACAATAGCTAGGCTTAACGTTGACAAAGTTCATGAGTGAAAAGGATTCCTCCAGCTAATGCATTCATTCGGACTTGGAGGAGTCAACCATGGAAGATATATTGACTTATATTACGTATCATAATATTTTCTAAGTGATTATTCTGATAAGGACTTTTAGTAGTTGAAAACCTTTCATGAAAAGAGAAGCAGCAATTTTCAATAAAAAACCAAAAGAATATTTGAAATTTTTAATCATCTAGAAATATCTTTTTCAACTTACTGGATCTTAATGAGTTATTAGAAAGCGATTGATACTGTCAAAATGAAAGCCTTTCAAAAACAGGGAACACATGAATCTTATGTTAGAAAAAAATTGAAGATATATATACAGGAGGTACAGCAAGCCTAATATCATATATAGTGAAAATAATCTCTCATAAATTATTCGAAGCGTGCCTAAAAGAAATTTTAATATAATTTATATAAGGAAAATGTCGGAATTAACATTGATTGGGAATAACTTGGAAAATTAAGATTTGCACACCAAATCATGGGAGGAATTGCAAAAGGTGATAAAAGATTTGAATAGAAAAAGCAGAAATATAGGCCTGAAAATGAATATAAGTAAAACTAAAAAGATGTTCAATGGAAATGCAGATGTAAAAAATAAGGGTTATGGATGAACCTCTAGAGATTGTTCATACATATATGTGCTTAGGACACGTAGTAAGTGTTTTCCGAGGACAAGATACATAAATTAAAAGAAGTATAAGCAGAGGATGGAGAGCTTTTGGTAGATGGGCTTATGAAAAACAGATTGCCACTTTCTCTAAAAAGATGAGTATTTAATCAGATGATCCTACCTGTATTAACTTATGCATCAGAATCTTGGATTATTACTAAAGCCTTGGAGCATAAGCTAGTTGCAACTTTAAGAAACATCAACAAAAGTCATACTACTAGACTGCGTTCACACAAAGCGATTCAATTCAATTCAATTAATGGAGAATCCTATCCTATTCATGATTCATTTTGATGCGATCTGTTTACTCCTAAGTAACTGTTCACATCAATCGACTCGAATCAATTCAAATCATGCCACTTCAAGGCAATTCGGAATCAGTGATACGCGAAGGTACATTTTTTCATCAATCATGGGGATTCAGTGGAGGAGTGAGCACCATGCTACCGGACGCCTAGATAATTTTAGTGAGATAGTGACGTTCTATGTATGATGGTAGTGATCCTATGCGTTAGAGCAGGGATGTCATAGTGGCTTTATGGCAGGATATTGCTGCAGAATATATATATATATATATATATATATATATATATATATATATATATATATATATATATATATATATATATATATATATATATATATATATATATATATATATATATATATATATATATATATATATATATATATATATATATATATATATATATATATATATATATATATATATATATATATATTTATATATATACATACATGTATATATATATATATATATATATATATATATATATATATATATATATATATATATATATCTATATATAGTGTCATAATGTTACCTAGTAGAAAACAGTTGACCGGTACAGTTTTACTGATCGTAGCGAAATGTAAATCCTTTCACCACGTGAAGGTATCCTCACTCAGAAGGAATATATGTGTCTTCAGAGTCATCTGTGGGTCGATTGGAATACCTTCTACCCAGTGGTAATTGACCTCTTCTGTGTGTGTGTGTGTGTGTGTGTGTGTGTGAGTGTATGATGAATTCACTCTTCTTCGGAATTACTGACCTTTGAGGAAAATCTTAATATACGTGCTTCTCATATCTGGGATGAGTCATGGAATTGGGAAAACATAGACAATGATGTAAGTTGTTATTAGTGCGCCTTGCTCTATATATATATATATATATATATATATATATATATATATATATATATATATATATATATATATATATAATATATATCAAGGCACCCTCTCCAAGAGCCGAGTCATTTATATTATAAATAAAAAACAAAATTGTATTTGTTTTCCCATTTCCTTTACTATCCTAGAGAGAGAGAGAGAGAGAGAGAGAGAGAGAGAGAGAGAGAGAGAGAGAGAGAGAGAGAGAACCAGCATTTTAACTGTTAAGTGGTCATCCAGAAATATTCTTAAAACTTATCTGGATTGATTATCAAATCTGGTAACAATTGTCTGAAACTTGCAAAATCAGGCCCTTTTCCATTAATATCATGCATTCCGAGTCTTATTGGACGCCTACGCCTATTGCGCCTCAGCCGCAGCATACATCTCCTTTTCAGCGAAAGCGTCTACGTCCGGATATCCTTGTTGAACTCAGCCTTTGCACCACTTCCTCTTGATTCTGACAGTTTGATTCCGTCGGTATAAACAACACTGATACAAAATCAGTTGAATCAAATAATTCTCCGTGAACTGAATCGGAAAAAATTATTCTTCATGAATTGAATCGAATCGCTTTGTGTGAACGCAGCCTGAGAGTCAGGAAAAGAACAGCATGATTCTGGAGAAAACTGTTGTACAGGATATTTTAACATGTAAGTGAAAGAAATAGACCCAAACAGGACATATAATGAGAGTGTTAGATGATAGATGGACATTAAGGACAAAAGAATGGGTTCTAAGATATTGTAAAAGAAGCAAGGGAAGGTAAAGGAATACGATGGATTAACGAACTAAGAATATTTTGGGGTATATACTGGCTATAGTCCAAATATAACTAGAAAAACAATAAACAGACGGGAGTGGAAGGACATGTCTGAGGCCTTTGTCCTTTATTAGACTAGTCACAGCTGATGATGATGATGATATACACAGATTCATAGGAGTTACTACAATATGTGATAAACGCAAACGTCTCTGCTACTGTACGTGATCAACATATGTGAAGATGTATTGTGCCATTGTTTCTTCTTAATCGACTGGAACGAGTAATTTAACTCCGAATCACCAGATAGGTTTTGTGTTGTAGATTCAAATTGGGATGGATGGATGATTTAGGATAAAGCTTTAAGCTCGGAGACCCATCAAGGTCATACAGTAAAGCTTTGGGATTTCATAAAATCTTTAGTAGAATTCCACATCCATTGGAAAGTATTTATAAACGAACTCAATTGAAAACATTTATTGCCGAATCCTTAGTCAACAAGTTAAAATTGATGAAAGCCAGGGAATTTCACAATGAAGTAAATCGAGATGAAGATTAACCTCTCTTTACTGACGGTGGGAGATGCCTTTAAATTGGCGAGAGAAGACTTGAATCAACTGACAATGAAGCTGGTGTGTTCAAAACCAGAAATCAGGGAAGAAGAGATGGTCTATGGGGTTTCGCACTGAAAAGGGAAGCGGATTGTCGATACTTATATGTTTTTGAGGAAAAGACAGAGCCACTTTGGAATCTATTATTTCAACTTACCACTGTGAATATTCAGGAACATTATGTGAACCCGCAGGATGGAACTCATATTAAATACTGTATATTGAAGGACACAAAAATCTGAATTCTGAAAATATTAAGAGCTGTATTTGTCAATACTTTGCAATTGTCTCAAGATTTTTTTTTTTTTTATTGTATCGGAAAATAACTCGAAGATACACCAAATATATTTGTTACCTTTTTTTATGATGTGTAAACCGTTTACAGGCATTGGAGGTATAAGCCTCAATTTCCTTATCCTATTTTTCTATAATTATACTCCAATATTATTATTATTATTATTATTATTATAATTATTATTATTATTATTATTATTATTATTATTATTATTATTATTATTATTACAAGCTAAGCTACAACCCTAGTTGAAAAAGAGGGATGTTGTAACCCCAGGGGATCCAATAAGGGAAAATAGCTTAGTAAAGAAAGGAAATAAGGAAATAAACTGATTATATGAAAAGTAATAAAAAGAAATTGGAAATATCTTAAGATCGGTAATAACGTTAGAATAGATCTATCATGTATAATCTATGAAGAGAGCCTTATGTCAGCCTGTTCAACATAAGATATATGTAGTGTTGACCTTTGAGACAGATAAGGCAAGACTGTTAGAATTGACTGCATCCATATTACTACGTACAGGATGGTACAGTCTTGGAAGATCTGGATGCACGGGAAAGTCAGAGTTATGAAAAATCTCATACAACATGCATAAAAAACTAACTGAACGTCGGTGCCAGAGTTTAATATCTAAACCAGAAAGAACTAATACAATTAACCACAAGGTTTTGTTCAACAAATTAATATGAGAGTCAGCCGCTGAAGACCAGACTGGATGGCAATACTCGAAACAAGATGCAATGAAGGGATTAAAACATTTCATCAAAGTAAACTGATCACACACACACACACACACTCACACGCACACACGAATATATATATATATATATATATATATATATATATATATATATATATATATATATATATATATATAGATAGATAGATAGATAGATAGATATATAGATATATATATATATATATATATATATATATATATATATATATATATATACATGTATATATATATATATATATATATATATATATATATATATATATATATATATATATATATATTCATATATATATAGATACATATATATATGCGTAAAAATCACAGGAAGACGTGATGCTCAGATGTAGAAGAAACACAGGGAAAATGAAAATACGAAAATATACGATTAAGTCCTGACTAGTTTCGTGATACTTCTTCAGTCCCATGAAGAAGTATCATGAAACTAGTCAGGACTTAATAGTATATTTCGTATTTTCATTTTCCCTGTGGTTCTTCTGCATATATATGCTATATGTATATATATATATATATATATATATATATATATATATATATATATATATATATATATATATATATATATATATATATATATATATATATATATATATATTCATATATATATATATATATATATATATATATATATATATATATATATATATATATATATATATATGCGTAAAAATCACAGGTAGACGTGATGCTCAGATGTAGAAGGAACACAAGGAAAATGAAAATAGGAAAAAATACGATCAAGTCCTGACTAGTTCATATATATGAATATATATATATATATATATATATATATATATATATATATGTGTGTGTGTGTGTGTGTGTGTATATATATATATTGTATATATAAAAATATATATAAATACTATATGTAAATATATATATATATATATATATATATATATATATATATATATATATATATATATATATATATATATGTGTGTGTGTGTGTGGGTGTATATATATGTGCGTGTGTATGTGTGTGCGTATGTGTGTATATGTGTATATAGATGTAGGAGCTTGTGTGTATATGGAATCTCTTCGTGCGTTCTGAAAAAGTGGGAAAGAGATGTGACTAGTTCCCTTGAAATCTTTCCAGCCAATAAAGATGCTATTTAGTGCCTTCTTTGCTGCTTGGCTTGGAACATAAAGCCGTCGCTTCCTATCATTCTTCAGCCACGAGTTTTATGTTTAGAAGAAAAATACGGAATGAAGGAAAAGGCCGACGTTGAAAACCTTCTCCTCATAAATTTCTCTTCGGGAATACTTTGAAAGTAATACATAGCAGTTTCCCGGACGTAGGTTGATGATCACGGGTAAAACTTTCGAAGGTCATTGATAGAGAGAGAGAGAGAGAGAGAGAGAGAGAGAGAGAGAGAGAGAGAGAGAGAGAGAGAGAGAGAACGTACTTTATGAAAGGAATATTGCCAAAAATTAAAATCACTATGAAGGTTCAGCGCAATTATTAAAGTAGAAATAAAATTATTTCTTATGTGCACACAGATCAAGAAAATAAATTTTTCCTAAGGTAGAGAGAGAGAGAGAGAGAGAGAGAGAGAGAGAGAGAGAGAGAGAGAGAGAGAGAGAGAGAGAGAGAGATAAGATGTTTCATTGCGAGTTTTAGTAATAGTTAAACTGACTAACATGAGGAAATGTCGGAGAGAAAGTACGAGCAGCAATAATCCTGGAATATTATGCTATTCCTAGATATTCCTTTTTAAACGAGGTGTCTGATTTATCATGAAATATTTCTTTCGAATTACTTCGCAAAATATCTAACGTACATCTGGCAACACCAATACGTTATTACAAAGGAGTAAGGGGAGACTTAGTATTCGTTCTCTTTTGAAAGGAACTTTGAAAAAAGCGAAAAATTCGAATGATATAAATAATAGCATTAGAAAAAAGCCTCAGTCCTTTTTGAATCAGGTTGCGGAAAGGCTCAACTTTGCAAAAAGTCTGAAAATCAGAAAATCCACATTGAAAGACTGATTTTCTCGCTTGATTTCTTATTTAATTACAGTGTAGAAATATATTATTAATTTATTTTTCCTCAGACATTACAAGATTCATTTACATACCAAAAAAAGAATTTATATCTAAGAATTACTTTAATAGCTACTTTAATAGGCTACATTGTATTCCGAACGGTCCATATGCATTTGTGTAAATATATGCATATATCGATGATTTTATTGATTTATAGGCTAATATGTATTTATGTCCATGTATTTATTTTCATTCATTTGCGTATATGAAAAATAGATAATAAGAATTATCAAAATCATCATTATTGTTAGAATTACTCGAATTATTATCCTTATTAAAACTATTAGAATTATTATCATTGTTCAAATTACTATCATGTTATAGTAACAAAAACAATTCATAAACTGGTTCGTCTCTCTCCTACTCATTCTCAATGAGTCTAAAAGAGCCAGGAATGTAAACCTTAAAACTAAAGTTTTCTCCTGATATAAATAAAATGCAAAATAAAAAGAAAATAAAATTTCCTCAACAAGTAAGACATAAGAGAAATATACAACTCAACAACTTTTTATTTTTGAGGCCGGGAGGCTACACTAGAATTCTCAAAAACAATTTATCCTCGCAGGAGAGAAAGTTTGTTGGCCCTCATCATCTTGCATTCATTTTGAGAGTTCTCAACTTTTTCATTTAATCCTAATCAAATAGCTTTTGATCAAATTAGGTTATCATATATCTTTATACATTAAAACAACTACAGAAAAGAGGATTATAAAGGTATTAATTTTTTTCTTATTTTTATCTTTTTTTTCTTTGCTTCAGGTTTAGGTTTTGTAAACGCACTGATTTAATCTTTGTAGTTGACGTAATTCTGCCTTTCTTTAAGCCGCCATTCCAATCGATAATGAAAATCTATTAGAAAACCTAATGACAGTAACAAGCTAAAGTATATCCTTTACAAAAGGCCTTAGAAATTAATATATAGTTTTTTTGTGTGTATATTTTACATAGTCTATTACGAAATCCTATGTATTATAATAATAAGATTTCTAATAAAAGAAAAAAATCCAATATTTTTATAACAACATCAAACAAGTCTACAATCTATAGATGTACAACTTAAAGTTAGCAAAGGAAAGAGAAGCAGGACTGGACATAAGTATGAAACTTAAGACCAAAGCTTAGGCCCTGGGGTTGAGAGGACCCTTCAGTACAGTAAGGATTCATGAACTGAAAGTAAAAATATGATTATAATGAAGAATGTTATAATTCCAGAATGAAATATGTAACAGGAAAGTTGACACCATTGATGAAACTAGGTGAAAATTGACAACAGGAAAGCTGGACAGAAATTTGTCATTAAAATTTGCAAACGTATTCTAAAAGAGTAAAAAAGAGAGCATCAATGTCATCCTCGTTTCCCAAAATTTCAGTTAAGGGCGAAGGCAACGTAATGTGATTAGTCTGCTAAGGAAATCTGTCGGATTTTACCCGATCGCTCAAGAAATGACTAAGAAATAATTATAAAAGTTATATTAAGAAAACTCCGTGGTGAGTAGAGAAACAGAATCTTCGGAAGAACCCAATTTGTATTTGATTCAATCATGAAAAGGGAAAACATGAACAGTTGTAGGTAAAATAGAACTTCTAGAAAAAATGGTTCAGACCTAAATTAAACTTTAGGACTTGAGATAAAGAAAACAATTTGAATTAAGTAAACGACAGTTCTACATTTTTGGGTATATTTTTTTCAAAAACTAGACTGAAGTAATTTTACATGTTGAAATGAAGAGCGGATGAATTTTAATATCCTTTAGGTAGTAGGTTGGCCAGGGCACCAGCCAGCCGTTGAGGTACTACTGGTATTATTATCATTATTACTTGCTAATCTACAATCCTAGTTGGAAAAGCAGGATGCTATAAGCCCAGTGGCTCCAACAGAGAAAATAGCCCGACGAGGAAAGAAAAATAGAGAAATTAAAATATTTTAAGAAGATCAACGACATTAAAGTAAATATCTCCTATATAATCTTTAAAAGCTTTAACAAAACAAGAGGAAGAGAAATAAGATAGAATAATGTGCTCGAGTGTAACCTTAAGCAAAAGATCTTTAACCCAAGACAGTGGAAGACCATGGCACAGAGGCTATGGCACTACCCAAGACTAGAGAACAATGGTTTAATTTTGGAGTGGCCTTCTCCTAGAAGAGCTGCTTACCATAGCTAAAGTCTCTTCTACCCTTACTAAGAGGAAAGTGGCCACTGAACAATTTGTGCAGTAACCCCTTGAGTGAAGAAGAATTGTTTGGTAATCTGTGTTGCCAGGTTCATGAGAACAGAGGAGACTAGGTAAAGAATAGGCCAGACTATTCAATGTGTGTGTGTGCGTAGGCAAAGGTAAAATGAACCGTAACCAGAGAGAAAGTTCCAATGTAGTACCATCTGGCTAGTCAGAAGACCCCAAAACTCTCTAGTGGTAGTATCTCCACGGGTGGCTGGTGCCCTAGCCAACCTACTACCTACAGCTAATGGATCCTTTGACTGTCCAGACAGTATTACTTTGGATCCCACTCTCTAGTTACGGCTTATTTTGTCTTTGCCTACACGTACACCGAATAGTCAGGCCTATTCTTTTCACATCCACCTTTGTCCTCATATACCTGACAACACATGAGATTACCAAACAATTTTTCTTTTTCTAAAGGGTTAACCACTGCAATGAAATTGTTCAATGATTACTTTCCGCTTGGTAAGGGAAGAAGAGACTCCTTAGCTTTGGTAAGCAGTTCTTTTAGGAGAAGGACACAACAAAATCAAACCATTGTTCTATGGTCATTGGTAATGCCATAGCCTCTGTGCCATGGTCTTTCACTGTCTTGGGTTAGCGTTCTCTTGCTTGAGGTTGCACTCGGGCACTCTATTCTGCCTTGATTCTCTTCCTTTTGATTTTATGAAGCTTTTATAGTTTATATATGATAGATATAATTTCATGTTGATACTGTTCTTAAAATATTTCATTTTGATTGGCATTACTTCTCTTGAATGTCTTTGTTTCCTTTCCACACTGGGCTATTTTTGTCTGCTGTAGCCCTTGGGCTTATAGCATCATGCATTTCCAACTAGGGTTGTAGCTTAGCTAATAATAATAATAATAATAATAATAATAATAATAATAATAATAATAATAATAATAATAATAATAATAATAATAATAATAATAATAATAACATGAAACATGATAAAACAACTGGATAAGTAGATAAAGAAATGAAGAGAAATTTTTCTTTGGGAGACATAAAAGATATCCACAATATAGAAAAACAGGAAGCAATGAGATTAATCGACAAATAACATAAATTCTGACAATATAACAATACTTCAAGCAGCTAAAATGTAAAGTCAGGTACAGTGATTCTGGAAGAACATATTGAATAAATTCTATAGATGTAAACAACAAAATATTTTTCGCTGAAACCTACCTTTTAAACCCTCTTCAAAAACAAATGGAAAACTTCCGGTTAACGCATTTCCAGCATGAAATTAATCGAAAATTAAAAGTAAATAAAACAAAGTTTCGTTTGGTGATAACTGAAAGGAGGATTGTGATGATCTGCATGGTAATCAAACAGTAGATTCTTCGAATGTTTATGCTCTTTGTTGGTGTTTATTGAAGCCACTGGTATGATAAATAATTTGATAATAGATACGATTTCATGGAAAGGGGTCTAACACAGATCCAGTCTAAATAAATGAAATAAAAAAATCACTAGTTTTCTTTTGTTAATTTTTTCATATCTGATGAAATAGAGTTTTCTAAGCAGAATATAAAAGCAAAGCCTCTGAAACTATACAGAAATCATACTGAATTGAAATAACAGAAAAAAAAAAAACACAGATACATGCAGAACTCATATAGTAAGTGAAGATTACCCGAATCAATGTCAACGGAATGATTAGCTTTTTGGTTGAAAATTAATTGAGCTAAAATCAATCAAGGTGCTCTTGACGAGAACAGAATTAAAAACTAGCGAAAGCACCAGGACTGAAGACGTGTTAGATAACTGATATTTGATAATGAAATTTCCATTACTTCCATACAACCCCCCCCCCCCCCATCCCTCTCCTTTTTTTAATACAAAATTACTCATTCAAACACGATTTGTTTTACTGTTACATTTATAAAGTATAGAAGATTCTCTCTAATTGTTATCCATAGAGACTATTCTTTGTAGCGTGAAAAAGAAAAGAAAAAAAAGACATAATTAATAGGTATTTTGTGACCCTAATTTATAACAGATATTGGCGCAATCATTGTATCATTTTTACTAAGTCCGGAAATTTGTGGACCTGGCGTTCTTGAAAAATTCTCGATTCGAGGAGTGTCAGCAGCATTGATCAATTATCAGGTTTGAACAGAATCATGATTGTTGGGAACAACTTTTTTTTTATGAGAAGCATAACTTTTGTAACATTAAGCATGAATTAGCAAAAACTATCTCAGCTTTATATACATGATGGTCATTAATGAAAATCTCTTTTGCTGCAACAGAATCAATCTTTGTTCTTATTGTTATTATCTCTAAAAAATGACACTCCTGTACCGCACGTGTTTCATACACACTCGTACACTGTAACGGTTTTTCTTTTTTGTCTTATCACTCGCTCTTCCTTGTAACGTTAATAAAACAACTTTTATAAACCTGATAGCTCGTATTTAGATTAATTTTAGTTTTTGTGACGTTCTTGCCGGCAAGTCCTGACAATTAAGCTAAATGTCTGTCTAATCAAATTTAGTTGCATTCACCACTCTTCTTAGTTATCACCTAGCGCCTCGCACAATCCGTAACTGCGATTCGGTAATAAAATTTGGTAAAAATCTCATCCGGTCTCAAAGCATTGCATAAATAATTTTGAAGTAACGCGAATCCCAAAAATTATTGGTTCTGGGGGCGGGGTAATATGAGCAAAAAGAGGGACCAATGGCAATGAGAAGAGGGCCTATTGCTACTTGTAAATTTATCGACAATTAGGAATGAAATGTCTGTTATGTGGCTTGATTAATAGTTCAGCTTTGCTTATATTATGGATAATTTAGCATGTGAAAATTGTCTGCTTAAAAAAAAATTTATTCACTCAAAATACTATTTGGGAAACCTTTGCAGAAGTAATGAATGACCATTTGGTCCATTGCAAAAGAGATCATCTACGAAAAGTCAATATGTCGTTAAGAAACCTTTTATAAGATCTAATGAAATAGTTCTGAAAGTCGATAAAGAAAATTAAACAAAAAGTCGAAAATTTGCGGCGTCCTCATACTTCAAAGAACTTCATCAAAAAAAAAAAAAGGAAAAACTAAACAAGAAATACATTTAATTCTTATAGTTTATTCATCTAAGCTTTAGATTCAACATGAATTGCTTGCTAAACGACAATGAAAACGACATTAGTACCAACAGCCTCACATATGCCTTTATTCCATTTTTGTAAAGAGAATTTCACCTAGTGATAACAATTCAAAGTAGCCCTTTTTTTTTTTTACATATCCATTTCAGTGACTCGAAAGGAAATTATTCTCCCCGACTGTATGTCTGCCTAATTATTGGGGAAAGTCATGAACTGCTATTAGCTTGAAAATAAGATACACAAATTATTTTCGCTTTTTACTTTAACCCCTAAAGAAATCTGGGCTGAATCAGCAAACTTTGTTATTTTATCTTATTTTATGCATGGGGTGCCACTCACAACATCATCTAAAATCTCTCAATAATCCTCCTCCTTTAAATAACTAGCAAATACCACATAATCTCTGGTGACAGATAGCAACATTAGTACTTTGCAGTACTAATATAAGTGTTGGTGAATTACAAGAGTGTTGAAGAAAGTTCCCTCTCTCAGTATATATCATTACAAATTTCTCTGCAGTTATTTTATGTGTTTTTTATGTGCAAGTGCACAATAACCTTTTTGAGGATATGCAAAGAATAGCCATAAAGATGTATCGATTGCAAAATAGAGCAAATAAGGTCATTCTAGAGAAAAAAAACCAGCAATAACAAGTGGGAAAGGAATAAAGTTGCCATATTATTATTATTATTATTATTATTATTATTATTATTATTATTATTATTATTATTATTATTATTATTATTATTATATTCACCCACTCCCAACTGTTTGAGTTTGAAAAAAAGGGGCTCAAGATAAACTCACTTAAAGGCAGCACTAAAATGAAGGCTAATCATACGAACTTCCTGATCCAAATCATGGGATTTCTGTATATCATTGAAGATTGTAAGAATGGCATCACATGCTCCAAAGTCTTTACGAAAACCAAATTGCAAACTAGGGAACAGATGATTACCTTCAGCAAACGTAATAAGCCGTTTTGCCAAAAGGCGTTCAAAAACTTTAGATAATATGGGAGTTATGGACATTATGAGATAATCAGTTGGACTTGAGCTACCACAAACACATTAATATAGTGGAGTAACATTACCAATTCTCCAACAAGTGCTAAAAACCCCTCTTCTTGCTAACTTGCGCAAAATGACAGATAACCTTAGAGCTAAGAAATCTGCAGTCTTTATAAGAAACAAAGGAAAAATATCATATGGGTCTACACCTCCATAGGTATCATGGTCCATCGACAAAGCTTTAATTTCACGAGATCGAAAAGCTCAGCTTGTTAGTTAAGTCTCAGGTAAACATGAATGAGGAAGTTCAAGTTTCTCATTACTCTGTTTACTGTCAAACATATCAGCCAAAAGGCCTGCATTTTCCTTTTGACACTGAGTGAGAGAGCCATCTGGTTCAAGTAAAGGATGAACTGTTGCATCTACACTAAAGATTACAGAAATCAAGGGATGATCAGATGTCCTAACTGGAGAACCATCCTTGCATGTTATAACGCCATGGGGGTCTATATATACGAGGTCCAAGCAGTTACCAGACCTGTGAGTAGCTTCACATATGATTTGTTCACAGCCTATTTCAGGGGCAAAGTCTAAAGCTCTTAAGCCGTGGCAATTGGTAGGAGAAACAGAATTTAACCACTCCCTATGGTGAGTATTAAAATCACCAACAAAGACAAAAGAGGCCTTTCTATCATCTTCCTGTATCCTATTTATAATGGTAAGAAGACAATCGAAGATAGAATCATCCATGTCTGGATTCTGGTAGATTGAACACAAATAGAAGTTGTTATACCTGCTACAATCTTTTACTACCTGATTCTCATGACATCCACATTCATAGCAGGACTTATGAGAATCAGGGTATTCAGTCCTAATATACACCACCATTCCCCTGGCCGTAGGGATGGCATCTCGTTTCAATATTATTGGCTCCTTAAGACAAGTTATAAAGATCTCAGATGAATGCCTCATATTAGAAACTAAAGTTTCTGAGCACAAAAGAATATCATACTGTCTAAAAGCAACTGTAAGGTCTTGAATATTTTCATAAAGACCACGAATATTGTAATGCAGCAGATGACATTGACGGAATCTAGGACGTACTGGTCCCGGATTTCCATTTACAGAAATATAAATAAAGTGATTGATCAAAACAATATACTATTGTGAAAAAAGGTTGAAAAACTGGTCAACATGGAGGAACCCATGCAAGGCTAAATACCATCCAGGATAGCCACTTCAACTGAAGGGAGGACAGTAAGGATGGTTTTGAAAAGAAAAACAATCAGATAAGGAAAAGACAACCTCTTAATAAACCAATAGGCATCTTTGGCCTTTCTATTAAGCCTGCCCAACACAACATTTCAAAACAACATGCGGAAGGAAAAAAAATAAGATAGAATAGTGTGCCCGAGTGTACCCTGAAGCAAGAGAACTCTAGCCCAAGAAAGTGGAAGACCATGATACTGACGTTGCGTCACTACCCAAGACTAAAGAACAATACATTGATTCTGGAGTGTCTTTCTCCTAGAAGAGCTGCTTACCATGTCTAAAGAGTCTCTTCTACCCTTACCAAGAGGAAAGTAGCCATTCAACAATTGCAGAGCAGTAATTAGCCTCTCGAGCGAAGAAGTGTTTGATAATTTCAGTGCTGCCAGGTGTATGAAGAAAATCGAGAATGTGTAAAGAATAGGGCAGACTATTTGGTGTAAATGTAGGCAAGGAAAAAATCAGCTGTAACAAGAGTGTAGGATTCGATGCATTACTGTATGGCCAGTCAAAGGATCAAATAACTCTCCAGCGGTAGTATCTCAACGAATGGTTGGCGCCCTGGCCAACCTACATAGCTATAATATACCTCAATTACATATCACATTCACCTTCAGCTGAGCTAAAAGGATAGGATAGCGTTTGAAGAATGGAATGATAACAAACACGTTTTTTCTCATCAGTGAAACTATATCTGTAAGAAAAGTGCATATATTTGACTTCGGATTCAATATTCCAAAGCAGTTTGCAATAAATCCACTAGTCGTTCATCTTTGGAGTGATTTGTTGGATGATCCGGCTGCCTGAATAGTTTCATCCACTCCAAAACCTTTCTCATATATCTTTATTTATCCAATGAGATTCAGCACTTTTCGTATTTTTCTTTTCTTTTATTCTCTTATCCTAAACAAAATTAGACAAAATTTGCTGCCCGGTTGCTTTTATAAGGGAGGTAAGGCAACTATTTAGGAGAAGACAGGCATAAAAAGCATATACACAAACTCATATATATGTATATATATATATATATGTATATATATATATATATATATATATATATAGATATATATATATATATATATATATATATATATATACACACACACTATATATATATATATATATATATATATATATATATATATATATACATATATATCATCATATGTATATATATATACATATATAATACACAGTTATATTCATATATAAACATGGCTTAAGTGAGAGGAGTAATCTTTTGGGGGCTCCCCACCCTATAATGTATACGAATTTACTGTATGTGGTGCCCCTGTTATCCGGCAAGGACATCAGTTTCTACATCACACACAATGGCGAGCCTATAAAGGGGTGGTAAAAGGGTAGACCCTCGACTCCTAAACAAGATGACGACCAAATTCAGAATCATAAACTTCAATGTTGGAGGAATATCTGGGACCAAATTTGACTTTGTTGCCAACTTAGGAGCCGATATACTCTGTTACAGGAGACCTATAAGGATTTGGTTCTGCCTATAATACCTGGCATGCACTATATTCCACTCAAGACTTGTTCATGGAGGTGCAATCTTTGTCCGCGATTAAATCTATCATCCTGCACAGCAAAGAAATCTCAGTTGGTAGGCTGGAAATCCTCCAGGTGGACACTGAGCACATAACTATCGCGAGTGTGTATAAACCACCAACAAAAAACTTCATATGGCCCCAAACTCACGAACTAGGAAATAAAGCATGCCGTTATTGGAAACTTTAATAGCTACAACATCGCATTGTGCTACAGCTATACAAACAGTGATGGTGGGGCCGTCCAGAACTGGGCTACGACCCATGACCTAACACTTCTGCATGATGTAAAGAATAAAACATCCTTGCAGAACGCACGCTGGAGACAGGGATATAACCCTGACTTAGCATTTACCTCATCAAGACATTACCATAACGTTGATATATCGATTGATGACCCTATACCAAAATAGTAACGCCGACCAATAATCATCGACACAAAACCTTTGATCAGACTCTTACAATCTAAACATAGACTCAGATTCAACTTGCGCAAGACAAAGTGGGAAAGCTTTGAGTCAGACCTGGAGATTGGGATATCCAATATCTGCCCATTCCCACAGCACTCCAATTGCTTCCAATCCCTGGTTCGGGAAGTTTTCACGAAACACATCCCTAGAGGCTGCAGGAAGATTTACATCTCATGTCTCAATGAAATATCAAAAGAGCAGTACACGGAGTACACCCAGGCATATAATGAAGATCCCGAGGAAATTGGAGACACTCTTCTGGCCTCAATCAGCAACAAAAGAAAAGAAAATTGCCATGAAGCCCTAACTTCCATAGATATGACTTATAACAGCAAAAAAGCCTGGGCAACTCTCAATAAACTGAACTCATCAAAAAAGTCCCAACCTAGATTGGCTACCGTACCCTTCAATCAGGTAGTGCACCAACTGCTGCTGAATGGCAAGCCTCACAACAAAGAGTGAGGTTACTTGAAGAAAAGGAAACATGACGTGGACCGTATCATGCAAGACAATAATGCTAATTTCCAACTGCTCACTTAGAAGAACTAAATGCTGCCATGAAACATTTCAAGTCTGGGAAGGCAGCCGGCCTAGATGGTTTAACAACATAAATGGTCTTATATTTCAGAGACAAAACAAAAGCAGGGCTCCTGTTGCTATTCAATATTCTTGTACAACGACCTACCAAATCCCGAAGATTTGGAGAAAAGTATCAGTAGTGGGCTTGCTGAAAACAGGGAAAGACTCATGATCTCCCAAAATGATTCTAAACAATATCATGATTATGTATCCTTTAAAAATTATATGAATGAATGATCCTAGCCCAAATCCAACCGACTGTCAAAACCAACTGTTGACAGACCAAGCTGGCTTTAGACCAGGTTGATCCTGCAGCAGTCAGGTATTAAACAAGACACAAAACATTGAGGATGGGTTTGAGAAGACACAAATTACTGGCACAGCCTTTATCGACCCTACAGCAGCAACTGTAAACTATAAAGCACTCCTTCTGAGGGTAGCTCAAACTATATGGAATACTAGCATAGTCCACAGCACTGAATCACTGCTTACCACTCAGCGATTCTTTGTAGAAATTGATGATAGGAAGAACAGATGGAGGTTACAGAACATTGGCCTTCCACAACGATCATTGCTGGCGCCATTGCTATTTAACATCTATACAGATAACCAGCCGCAGTACCAGAACATCCGTAGGTACATATATGCAGATGACCTGTGCATTTCCAAACAATCAGACTCCTTCACCACCATCGAAGAAAGACTGTCAAACACCCTGACTATTTCTCTCCTTCTACTAGAAAAAAGGGCGCATCAATGCCATGCCAAGAAAAACAGGTTTGTGTTCTCCACCTGAACGATCACCAAGCAAACAGAAAGAAAAAGATCAAATGGGGTTACAAAGAACAGAAAAAATCACCCCTACCCAGTCTTCTTAGGTGTCACCATTGACAAAACGCACTCCTTGAAAGAGCACACAAATAAAAGCAAACAAAGTAGCAACTAGGAACAACTTCCCCAGCAAACTCGCCAACAATAAATGGGGAACAGATTGTGAGACTCTGAGACAAACAGCCCTAGCAGCACTTTATTACTCTACTGTTGAGTACTCTGCACCAATATGGGCCAGATCCTGCCATGCACATAAAGTAAACACAGAGCTAAATAACTCCAGTTGGATTATTACGGGTACCATAAAATCAATCCAGCTACTCTCTTTATATCAGATAATGGGTATCCCACCACCCCATTTCCGACGAGAAACGCTATTAAAAACCGAAAAGAATAATCAAACTAATGAACCTGGACATCCACTCCACAATCATCAGGAAGCAAAGCTTCGCAACAGTGGATGGACTTTTTTTTTTTTTTTTTTTTTTTTTTTTTTTTTTTACTGTGTTGTCGTTCGCGGGTGTGGACGTGTGTTTTAATGCTCTGTATCAAAACTGGCTTAAAACGGAATCCTTGTGTATCTCGTTGTTTATACTATGAAAAATCTTTTTGTGAGTGTTTACTAGTGTTGATATTAGTGAAATAGTCTGTTAAAAGTCAGTGGTTTCCTTTGTATGTGAGGTCTGTAGCGAAAGGCCTGACCCAGCACTTTTGCGTTGGGGCGGGGCTACTTGAAGTCATTGAAAAATGACTCAATAGGCCCTTCTCTAGAAAACGAAAAGAAAAACTTAATCCCGTGAATGATCTTGATCTATTTGTGACCGAAATCGACACGGTACTCCAAGGTAAAGAGGGAAATAAAATGGCAGCAACTAGCATGCAAGTGAACGCCGCTAATGAAGAATGTGATGACGGAGGCAATCATGGCATGTGTGGGCACTGTGAGTCATATGTCGCTGATGGGATACAATGCGATAAATGCCGAAGATGGTACCATGATGAAGAAGCTTGCTCTAATTTAAGAGATGGCACAAGTATTCTTTTACAAAGCAGGAACATCATTTATAAATGTCCAAGATGTGTTGAGACTGCAAATCCCAATGGTTCATGGGTCAGGCAATCATGGAAAAACATGACGAGGCTAAGCATCAACATAGAAGAGATGAAGGTAAATGTACAACAACAGATGTCTGGTTTTATGGATATGATAACTGCTCAATACACTGATATGCGTCAAGAAATTGTTGAGCTGAAAGAGAAAGTTATGGAATATGAACAAGAGAATGTGACCAAGACCACATATGCAAGTAGGTTGAAATAAAAAAACACTTTGGTTATAAAATATACGGAGGAAAATACGAAGGCTTCAGAGATCAAGAAAACTATCATGAAGAAGATAACCACGAATGTCGAACAGGTCAAAACCTCTAAACAAGGCCACTTGGTAGTTAATTTTGCGGATAAATCTGGGTTAGAAAAGGCTAAAAATTACTTAGAAGAGGTCAAGAATGACATTAAGGTAGAAGTAGATAAAAAGGATCTACTTAAACCGAAGATCAAGGTCTGCAATATTGATGAAAATGAAGATGATATAATTGCCAGTATAATGGAGAAGAATGAATGGTTGAATGATGTATGTGAAAATGAAGAGGACTTCAAATTGATCAGGAAGTTTAAATCAAGACAAAGCGGTAAATCACATGTCATTATAGAGTGTAGTCCAACTATCAGGAAAGTTTTCCGTAAAAGGGACGATAGAGTATATACCACGCTTGGAGGATGCTGCAAAATTTATGATTTCTTACAATGTATTTCAATGTTATAAATGCCAGGAATTTGGTCATACTGCCGATAGTTGTAGCAAGGCTCAGGTATGTGCTAAGTGTAGCCAAGAACACCGAACCATGGATTGTAGTATAAATACGTTAAAGTGTCATAACTGGACAATGAGGAATTACAATGATATGAATCATAAGACATATGATGAAAACTGTAAAGTATACAAGGAGGAGCTTACCAGGATAAAAAATAGAACCGATCATGGAGTCTAGTCCATTGGTTAAGTGTGGTCTGATAAATATTCAATCGGTGGGGAATAAAACCATAAAGATTAGAAATCTTATTAATGAAATGGAATTAGATTTATACTTATTAACGGAAACTTGGTTGCAGGGAAATATTAGAGATAACTCAAAGATTCAGGAGATGACGCCGTGTACTCATGATTTCTACCACGTACCAAGAAAGGATAAAACTGGAGCAGGAGTGGGTGTCTTCGTGTCGAAAACCTTCTCTAGGGTTTCTATCATGAATGAAATAGTATTTGAAACGTTTGAATATATCTATTTAAAACTAACAAGAAACAGTAAGGTATTGAATATAATATCATTATATAGACCACCAGGGAGTAATATGAGGAAATTCATTGAAGAATTTAGTATTCTTGTGGTTGTGGTGGACGATATTAAAAATACATTAATTGGTGGTGACTTTAATTGTTGGGTAGATGATGAAAACGATTATAAGACTAAAGAACTCAAGGAAGTATTTGAGATGTTGAATTTAATAAACAGTGTTTCAGTATCAACGTCAGTAGGTGGTCATACACTCGACTTGGTCATATGTGGGAAAGATTCTGACCTAATAAGAAACCTTGAAGTGGAACCAGACTTTGAGATCTCAAAAACACTTAGACTCATCACTTTTGATGTTAATATAAATTGCATCAGAGTATTGAAAAAATGGATCACATACAGGGAACGGGAAAATTTTTATGCTGAGAATTTTATTGAAGCTAGTGTAGCGCAAATGTCTTGTGAGAACATACAATGTGAACATATGGTAGATAGAGAATGTGTTGGGTGTTATACCAAGAAATATAACGACAATTTTGGAAAAATGTACGATACCATGTGTCCCATAAAGAACAAACAAATAGTTGTACGCGAAAATGTTAGATGGTATAATAGTGAGCTATTAAAGGCAAAAAGACACAGACGTAAGATGGAAGGTAGATGGAAAAGAGCCAAATCCTCACAAGCCAGAAATCTATATAATAAGGCCAGAAATGACTATAACATCCTGTTAGAAAAAAACAAAAAGAAAATCCTACAACGGCGAAAGTAAAAAACCAATAACATGAAGGACTTTCACAAAAATCTAGATGATTTGATGGGATTAAAGAAAAAATATGTCTTGCCTGACAATGTTTGTGGAGAGAAATTTGCTATATTCTTCAATGAAAAAATTGATAAAATCTATAGAGGCTTCCCCCAAAATCACTTGGAAGGACAGTCAGTTATGCCAGTGAAGGAGGGAAAGAAGTTAAAAAAATTAAAGGAAATAAATATGTGTGACTTGTTGAAGGTTATGAAAGAGATGAAGAATACATATTGTGGAAACGACCCTTTCCCAAACAGTTCAATAAGTGAAGCTCCAAACAAGACAGTTGTATATAATATTTACCTGAACATAATTAACCTAAGTATATCACAATCCTATTTTCCTAGCTGTGAAAAAACTGTGTTGATCAAACCAATTTACTAAGGATAAGGTGATGTAAACGAGCTAAATTCATATAGGCCCATTTCAAATTTATCCTACATGTCGAAGCTTATTGAAAAAGTCTTAAGTGAGCAATTATGGGCGCATATTGATGAGTTAGAGTTATTCCCGGAAAATCAATCGGCCTACAGAGCTAATCATTCTACAGAAACTACCTTAGGCTCAATAATGAATGATATGATAGGTCTTCTTGATGAGGGAAAGTGTGGAATTTTCATCATGTTAGATCTTAGTGCTGCTTTTGACACTGTTGTGCACGAGTACTTACTTGATGACTTAAAGTCTATTGGAGTGACTGAGGAAGCACTGAAATTTTTGCGAAGTTACTTAATGAATAGGAAGACTATTGTAGAAGTTTCTAGAAACCGATCCAGTGAGATAATTCTTATGAAGGGTGTACCACAGGGTAGTGTTCTGGGCCCTATCTTGTTTAACATATATACTATCGAGCTATCACACATCTTGAAAAAACAAAAAGTGGGCTTAAAACTATATGCAGATGATACTCAATTCTACCTTTCAATTTCAACAACACAAGATACAGAGAATAAAATTGATGAGATAATGATTGAAATAAAAACATGGAAGCTGAGGAAAAAACTCAAATTAAATGATGATAAAACAGAATGTATATTTTTTGGCACAAAGGTGGCTTTGAACAATTACCAGTTAATTCAAAGTATAAAAATTGGTGATGCTGATGTCGGGATTGTGCCTGTTGTGAAAAGTTTGGGTGTACTGATAGATTGTAATTTGTCAATGAGGGACCAAATAGTGAACACAGTGAAAGTATGTAACTATCACCTGATAAACATAGCATTTATTAGAAAATATCTAACAGAGGGCAGTACAAAAAATTTAGTGATGAGTCATGTAATATCAAGGCTTGATTATTGCAATTCTCTGTACTACAAATTGCCCAATACACCACTAAGAAAGCTTCAAAATGTGCAAAACTGGGCGGCTAGACTGATAAAAGGCATTAAACTAAGGGAGAGAATAACTCCTGTATTGATCGATCTACACTGGTTACCTGTTAAGGTTAGAATTGAATTTAAAATCTGTTTGTTGACTCACAAAGCACTTACAAGCGATAAGCCTAAATATCTTTGTGATTGCTTGGTCCCCTACACTGAAGCTACTAGCGCCGCTGTAAGAGTTAGACATGCTGATGACCCACATAGACTATTCGAAATTAGTGTGAATCATGCAATAGCAGGAAGAACGTTCAGTTATGCTGCACCGAGACTCTTCAACGACCTTCCACCCGATGTCAAGAATAGCAAAAATGTGGCAGCTTTCAAGAAAAACCTGAAGACTTATCTTT
This sequence comes from Palaemon carinicauda, assembly GCF_036898095.1. Taxonomy (NCBI): domain Eukaryota; kingdom Metazoa; phylum Arthropoda; class Malacostraca; order Decapoda; family Palaemonidae; genus Palaemon; species Palaemon carinicauda. The sequence continues at coordinate 124,182,098 of NC_090730.1, forward strand.
TTAGAAAGTGTTATAATATTGACATGAAAACTATTAAGCCTGAATACAAATGCTAGCGAAATAACTGATAATGATACAGAGCAAAATATTAACTGGAAAAAAATTATTTTCACACACCAAGGCCCGCCTGAACAGACCTTTAGTGTCTGATGGAGGGCGAGAAATAAACCCGTAAAAGTAAAAGTAAAGTAGGTAAGGGCTCATGTGCCATAGAAGTGGCGGGAGAGTGACCGATGGGCACCCAATGAGGTGCTACCGAGCAGAATAGCCCTCGCCAGGAAGGACTGGGTAACCCTAAACAGAGAAAGGTTAAAAGTTGGCAAAGCTGAAGATAGGGATTAGCCATCTACCCTGAATGTCCGTATGGTGCAACACCACAAACAATGGAACACATCTCAAAAGGGAAGCCGACTGGGCCCTCATTTCTCAAATCAAGACCCCAGAGAGGCAAAACACAACGGCCTCCGGTAGCTTAGACATTGGCAAATTAAGATATGATGATGATACATATAGATATATTTATCTCTCTCTCTTTCTCTCTCTCTCTCTCTCTCTCTCTCTATATATATATATATATATATATATATATATATATATATATATATATATATATGTATATATATATATATATATATGTATATATATATATATATATATGCTATATATATGTATATATATATATATATATATATATATATATATATATATATATATATATATATATATATATATGTACATATTTGTGTGTAAGGAGTTTTTACATATTAATATTTCTTATAAACGACATCGGAGACCACGGAACAGGGCCTGAAAGATTGTGGATTTTAGGCGTATAGGTAAGTTTGGCTACTTATGAAAGAGGTATTAGTGTAAATTTTATGCCTGTTCGAAATAGAATTCATGCATTATCTTGTGTTTCATATTTCGCCTGTTCACTTCAGTAACCTTCATGAGTCATTTCTGCCTTTTGCAAAACACTTATAGTACAGCCAAAACA
>NC_090730.1:124193094-124255594 GCF_036898095.1 Palaemon carinicauda
TTTCACTACTCTGTGAGTAAAAATGTGGCCAGAAAGTTGTTCACAAACAAACAGACAAAAGCAGAAACTAAGAAACAGAAAAACAGGGGCAAAAACATAACCAGCTACCAACTCCATTGGAGGAGGTAGAAATGAATGAAATTGGTAGAAGTATGAAAGATATATGGAAGTATTCAATGTGTATGACCTGGGCGACGAGCAGCGAATTGTCAAAACGTACTTACAGTATTCCATTAACTACCGACAGTGTAAAAGTTTTATAATGTGATTATCATTGATTAATGCTATATAGTAATGTTATAACTGTTTATGGGTTACACGGACATAGGAAAAAACACGGAAGTAAACCTTGTGTTTAGATATTTTAATAGGTAGTAGGTTGGCCAGGGCACCAACCGCACGTTGAGATACTACCACTAGACAGTTATTGGACCCTTTGACTGGCCAGACATTAATGCATTGGATCCCTCTCTCTGGTTACGGCTTATTTTTTCTGTGACTACACATACACAAAATAGTCTGGCCTATTCTTTACAGATTCTCGTCTTTCTTCATACACCTGACAACAATGAGATTACCAAACACTTCTTCAACCAAGGGATTAATCACTGTACTGTAATTGTTCAGTACACTTTCCTCTTGGTAAGGGTAGAAGAGTATCTTTAGCTATTGTAAGCAGCTGTTCTAGGAGAAGTACACTCCAAAATTGAACCATTTTTCTCTAGTCTTGGGTAGTGCCATAGCCTCTGTACCATGGTCTTCCACTAATCTTGGGTTTGAGATCTCTTGCTTGAGGGTACTCTCGGGCACACTATTCTATCTTATTTTTTTTCTTCCTCTTGTTTTTCTAGAAATGGTGTGTTGGGAAGGCTTAATAGAAGGGCCATGGATGACTGGTGGTTTATCAAGAGGTTGGCTTTTCCTTATCTGATTCTTTTTCTTCTCAAAACCATCCTTACTGTCCTCCCTTCAGTTGAAGTGGCTATCCTGGATGGTATCTAGCCTTGCTTGGTATATCGGCTCCTCCATGTTGACCAGTTTTTCCAACTTTTTTTTTCTATAGTCTATGAGTTTAATCAATCACTATATTTATATTTCTGTACATATTGTTTTTGTTATAATTCTTGTTATTCTACTTTTTAAGTATGATGTCTCTTTTTTATTACCATTAATTCTTATGCTGTTTGGAGACATTGAGCGAAATCCGGGACCAGTATGTCCTAGATTTCGTCAATGTCGTCTACTCTATTGCAATATTCGTGATCTTCATGCAAATATTCAACGCCTTACAGTTGCGTCCAGACAGTATGATATTTTTTTGTGCTCAGAAACTTTGGTTTCTAATATGAGGCACTCATCTGAGCTCCTTATAACTGGTTTTAAGAAGCCAATAGTGTTGAAACGAGATACCATCCCTAGGGCCAGGGGAATGGCGGTGTATATCAGGTCTGAGTACCCTGCTTCTCATAAGTCTTGCTATGAATATGGATGTCATGAGATTCAGGTAATAAAAGTTTGTGGCAGGCATAACAACTTCTATTTGTGTTCGATCTACCGGAATCCAGACATGGATGATTCTATCTTCGATTGCCTTCTTAACATTATGGCTACGATACAAGAAGATGATAGAAAGGCTTCTTTTGTCTTTGTTGGTGATTTCAATGCTCACCATAGAGAGTGGTTAAGTTCTATCTCTCCTACCGATCGCCATTGCTTAAGAGCTTTAGACATTGCCTCTGAATCAGGCTGTGAGCAAATCATAAATGAAGCTACTCACAGGTCTTGGACCTTGTATACAATGACTCCCCTGGCGCTTTAACAAGTAAGGTTGCATCTCCAGTCTGGACATCTGATCATGCCTTTATTTCATTAGTAGTGAATACTGAGCAGCCTGTCCCTGGTGTATCATACTCTTGTAAAATTTATATGAATTCTCAAGCTTGAATTGGTCACTATTATATAGTAGTGTTGATCCAGTTGTCCCTTTGAATGAGAATCTAGTCAACATAATTGATAGGCGTATCCCTTCTCGTGTGATAAGGTACCGAGTGAAGGACAAACCATGGTTCAATAATGATTGTAGACGTACGTACTTATTTGGAGAAGCAGGAGGCCTATCATCTTTGTAAGGGTAACAGATCAGATTTGACCTGGAATAACTATACTCAGCTTAGAGCTTTTGCTCATAGAGTTTATGCTTCTACTGAAAATGAATACAAATCTAACTATAAAAGAAACTCTTTCTGGTATAACTCAGGAACATAAATGGTGATCTATCCTTAAATGTGCACTCTTTGGTGTAGATGCAACAGTTCCTCCTTTACTCAAACCACATGACTCTGTCACTCACTGTCCAAAGGAAAAGGCAACCCTTTTGGCTGATGTTTTTGACAGTAGACAGAGTAATGAAAAACTTGAACTTCCTCATTCCTGTTTTCCTGAGACTAAACTAACTATAGTCTATTTTTTATAGCGGTGCATATTTGCACCCACTCACAGGGGTGCCCTTTTAGCTCGGAAAGGTTCCTGATACCTGATTGGTCGGAAGTATTTTTGTCCGAACACCTTCATTATTCTCGAATAATTACCAAGTAATGTGAATCGAAACTTATTTATTAACCTATATTTCTCCATCAGATATATGTTTTGTCAATAAACAATGTGAAAGAATAAATATATTATATAGAATCGTCTTGGTAAGTCTAAATTTAATAACCTAATCCACTGAAGTCAACGACAGCAGCTTGTTTTCGGATGCACACTTTGTAATTTTGTCATTTTTTCACATATTTTATAACGCAAATTGGGATAAATTACACTCAGCATAAACTAAACATGTTATTATAAACTTTCTTTGAATACCACAATTTACCAAAATCATGGAATTAATAAAACCCAATATTTGTGAAAACTTATGTGGAGGTAAAAGAACAGCCTGTAGCGGCCTGGCGGGAAAACGATCCCTTCTGACTTGTAGACGCAGTTTTTTTTTTTCTTTCGTAATATAATTTAGTTCGGCCTATTCCTTTCAGTTTAAATAGTCTTACATTGTTTCTCTTCGTATTATTTTGCGTAGTATTTTCCCACATTCCTGTTCCTCACCTAATATCTATCTATTTTCCCCAATATCCCTTCTTTCATATAGGCCTATGTGATATCCGCACTACGATTCCTTATGTTTTGTACCTTACGTCAGTAAGTATGTAAATAATAATAACAACATAAATTTTATGCTGTGTAGCAAGTATAACCTATTCTGTAAACCTGAAATTAAGCATAGTATTTTTTATTCCCGCCTCTACACTATTTTAATGAGACTAGCACGTGCTTCCCTTCAAGCCATTACTTTCGACAGAGGATAAGAAATAAGGAATCGTAGTGCGGATATCCCATATATGAAAGAAGGGATATCGGGGAAAATAGATAGATATTAGGTGAGGAACAGGAATGTGGGAAAATACTAAGCAAAATAATACGAAGAGAGACAATGCAAGACTATTTAAACTAAAAGGAATAGGCCGAACTATATCACGAAAGAAAAAATAAAACTGCGCCTACGAGCCAGAAGGGATCGTTTTCCCGCCAGGCCGCTACAGGCTGTTCTTTTACCTCCCCATAAGTTTTCACAAATATCGGGTTTTATTAATTCCATGTTTTTGGTAAATTCTGGTATTCAAAGAAAGTTTATGATAACATGTTCAACTTATGCTGAGTGTAATTTATCCCAATTTGTGTTAAAATATGTGAAAAATTACAAAATTACAAAGTGTGCATCCGAAAACAAGCTGCTGTCGTTGACTTCGGCGGGTTAGGTTATTAAATTTAGACTTACCAAGACGATTCTTTATAATATATTTATTCTTTAATATTGTTTATTGACAAAACATATATATGATGGAGAAATATAGGTTAATAAATAAGTTTCGATTCACATTACTTGGTAATTATTCGAGAATAATGAAGGTGTTCGGACAAAAATACTTCCGACCAATCAAGTATCAGGAACCTTTCCGAGCTAAAAGGGCACCCCAGTGAGTGGGTGCAAATATGCACCGCTATAAAAAATAGAGTATAGTTTAGCTTTTCGATCTCGTGAAATTAAGGCTCTGTTGATGGACCTTGATGCTTATGGAGGTATAGACCCAAATGGAATTTTTCCTTTGATTTTTATAAAGACTGCAGATTTCTTAGCTCCAAAGTTATCTGTTATTTTGTGCAAGTTAGGAAGAAGAGGAGCTTTTAGCACTTGTTGGAGAAATGGCAATGTTACTCCTCTATGTAAGTGTGTTTGTGGCAGCTTAAGTCCAACTAATTACCACCCAATTTCCATAACTCCCCTATTATCTAAAGTTTTGAACATCTTCTGGCAAACCGTCTTAATTGGTTTGCTGAAGGTAATCATCTATTCCTTAGTTTGCAATTTGGTTTACGTAAAGGCCTTGGACCATGTGATGCCCTTCTTACAATCTCCAATGCTGTACAGAAATCCCTTGATTGTGGCCAGAAAGTTCGTATGATTGGCCTTGATTTTAGTGCTACCTTTGACTGTGTTGATCGTGAGGCCCTTGTTTTGAAACTCAAACAGTTGAGAGTGGGTGGGTCGTCTCTTATCATTATTATTGATTTTTTTAAGTAATAGATATCAAAGAGATGTTCTTGATGGATTCCATAGTGAGTATAGGAATGTGATATCCGGTGTTCAACAGGGTAGTGCTCTTACCCCATTACTTTTCATACTCTATACACATGACATGTGGTTTGGCCTAGAAAACAAGCTTGTTACATATGCAGATGATGCTACTCTCTTTGCATCAATTTTATCCCTTGTATGTATATCTGGGGTTGCTGAATCCCTTAATAGAGATCTAGGTAAAATTAGTGCATGGTGCAAATTATTTGGTATGAAGTTGAATCCTAACAAAACTTAAAGTATGATAGTAAGTAGGTCAAGGACAGTGGCTGATTCACATCCTGATCTCAATATTGATAATGTTTCTTTAAATTTGAATGACTCTTTTAAAATCTTAGGTGTGATTCTCGATAGCAAATTATCTTTTGAGAAACGCATAGGTCTTTGTCTTCTCTAATTGCACAAATAGATGGCTTATTGAGAAAGCCTTATAAGATTTTCGGTGATCAATCTATTCTGAAGAAGTATTCTAATTCTTTCATTCTACCCTGTTTTGTGTATTGTTCTCATGTATGGTCTTCAGCTGCTGTTTATCATCTTAATTTGTTGGACAGAAACTTACGGTCTATTAAATTTCTTATTCCTGATCTAGATATTAATCTTTGGGACCTTCGTTCAATTAGTTCATTATGCAGGTTGCATAAGATTGTTCATAATTCTTACCATCCTTTACATTCAGATCTTCCTGGACAATTGCATCCTGTTCGTAATACTAGGCATGCAGTTAATTCTAATAGCCAGGCCTTCTCCATCAAGAGGCTCAATACTACACAGTATTCTAGAGGTTTTATTCCAGCTGTGACCAAGCTGTGGAATTATCATCCTAATCGGGTAGTTGAATCAGTAGAATTTCAAAAGTTCAGAGTTGCAGCTAATGTTTTTATGTTGAACAGGCTTACATAAGTCTTTTTATAGTTTATATATGACATATATGGTTTGACGTTGTTCCTGTTTATAGAGTGATTTGTCGTTAATTTTTTCTCATCATTTATTTATTTCCTTATTTCCTTTCTTCACTTGGCTATTTTTCCCTGTTGGAGCCCTTGGGCTTATAGCATCTTGCTTTTCCAACTAGGGTTGTAGCTTGACTGGTAATAATAATAATAACAATAATGATAATAATAATTAGATTCATGCAGTACCATTTGTTCATAGGATAGCGATGACACATAAGCTTTAGCCTTTGATTGTGTTCAGAGCTAGGCTATTTACTTCTGTCTTCATCGGAATTGCAATGCTACTGAAGAAGTCTTCGTATACTACCTATAACCACTAGAATGATTTGTTTTAAAACCATGACGAGTTTGTCTAAAAAGAATCATTCCCATCAGGAATTTTCCATTTCTACTGGAAAAAAAAAAAAGTCTTTCAACTTTCAACGCATCTACTTTGTTTTTCATTCCTTGCTTATACTCGCAAGTATTGTGATATCCACAATGCCCTTTGGATTTTACTTTTTACTTATATTTCTGACATCCTAATCAATGGAAACATTGGAATATGAGAAAAAGAATAAATGAAGTAATCTTATTCCTCCTGTGAAATTCAAACCACACATGTTAAATGACAAAAGTTGACGTCTTATTTACGAAGCCCGTTATGTGTAATGCTATGAATACGTTGTGTTGCAGGCCTTCATGTTTAATCAAAGGGCCAAGGATGCCTGGTGGTTTATACATAAGTTACAATTTTTCTTATATTTTTTTTTTTTTTGCATGCTTTTTTTCACAGTTATTTTCTGAACCATCCCTACTTCCTTTTCCTGCATATAGTCATGTTCATTTTTTTATCATTGTGGCGGAATCAAACGGCACCACATCCTTGAGGACTGGCACTTACGGGCCTATAGAAACGGGGTCACTTTTTACCCTGGTATCCAAAGGGAGCCACTAAACACAACAGCCCGTTTATCATTGTATGTTTTCTAACATGCACACCCTTGGTCCTCTAACTTCGATGGATCAGTAACAAGAATTAAGGAAGGACTAACATCTGAATAACCGCAAATGTAATGGTGGAAGGGGGAGGGGGTCAATTGAAGAGTTATCAGCTCTTTTTATGGTAGAGGTATGCACTAGAATTTAGTTGCTTGATTCTATTATTCTTGGATACAAAACTTTCACATGAACAAGTAAAGTTGGAGGAATGAATGACCTATCAATATCTACTTAAATGTTTTTAGTCTATTTTACAGCCACTTAACACAAATTTAGCTGGTTCAGTTTCTTCTCCGTGTAGTAGCTCAGTAGTTAAGGGCGTTTCTTATTGCACTATTTGGTATGTTGGTTGCAGTAGTTCTGCTTAGTTTGCTTTAGTTGTTCTCGGTTTGGTTGTTAAACGATTTTGCTCTCATATCCACAGGTAAAGTCTGCCGTTTGGCAGGAAGAAGGCGGGGCGGGCATCTTCGGTGGGGTGAAGCTGTGAGGCCCGCCTAAGGATGCACTCATTGGCCATGGTGAATAAAATGGTGTCCTTTCTGAAATGAGGAGACACGATTGGTAGTCGATGCCAAAGAAGGAAGGTCTTAAGATTTTAGAATTATAGGTTAGAAAATTTAGCCCGGGGGAGTTTAACTGTCACGGAAAGGATAAGCCAATCTCAAAAGGAGGAGCTATACTTAAGGGGTTATTACTAATCTTGGATGGTCCAGAATCAGATGAAAATTTACAGGAAATAAACAATGTCCGAGACTTTGGATTTCGAAAAAGGTAATGGATTTAGTGTTTAAGCATTAACAGGTGGATTCGTATGTCAGTGGCTAATCTCGGACAGGTAAAATTTTATGACAGATAACTGCATTGAAGGATTCAGCTTCGGAGAGTGACAGAGATTTTCAATTGAAAAACTGGTATGGGGTTTGAGAATACATGCGATTAGGAAGAGGTATGAATAAGCTTGCGGCGGAATTTGGCTGCACGTGTCTCTCTCGGAAAAGCTGACACTCCAAACAGCTTAAGGAACTGTAATTTTTATGGGACATCTTTATCTTAATCTCTTTTGGAATTTTCAGATTCAGGTGTAGTTCGAGAAGGTAATTTTACATGAGCATGGGAGGTCAGTTAATCTGGCAATTAGCGATACGAATAATGATATCAAAGTGCAACATGTTTAAAAAGAGAGAGGTTGAAAAGTTATTCATTTTGATACCAAACACGGATATATAAGGCTAAGGATTATAGAAATGCATTTCAGTTTAAACCGAATATTAAATTTATGATTAACATAAATTTGTTAGTAGCATTCCTAATTCTAGTATTAATTAATTCAATACTTATTTCCATTGTTTTATTCGAAATCCTTGTTAGATTTCGGACAATAATCATCATTTCCTTATTTCTCAATTATAGCTTATTTTTATTACAGTATTTATTTTCTGTAATCGGTTGCTCTCCTTAACGGGTAAAATGGCTGGCAAAGTTTTGCTTTCACAAGGAACTTGATCGGAAGAACGGAAGAAATTCTTTGTATTTAGGATCAAAGACGAGAATATAGGAGTAAGATATACAATGGTTGAGAAAAGATTGGAAAAGACTTTGAGAGGGAAATCATTTAGAAAGAAAGGAACGCCAAGAAAAACGAAAATGGAAGAATGTAGGTACATTAATAGGATATTGGAAAAGGAAGATTTTCAAATAGAGTTCAGAAAAAGGTGAACGAGAAGATAGGAGCCAGAAAATTCCTTCACAAAGCGACAAAACATATTGCGTAAAAGGTACAGCACTAGTTTTCCTTTCGACTATTTCTAGCAAATGAAACATACCCTCTTTTTCTTATCATCCTCTTTCGTTTCTTCCCTCTTCTTTGTGCGTTGAAACATACGTCATATCAGTCCTTGGTTCTGCCGAGTCTCTATACATGTTGACGTGAGTGACATGTTCTATCCCTCTCATGTTGGGTTATCAGGACACGTTCTCTTCAGGATTCTCAGCGGTTTCTTCTTATGTGTTACGCCCTAAGGCTTCCAAGTATAGATTTTTCCCTTTCATTTGTGTTGGGGTCTTCTCCTTCAATTGTATAACCCTTGTTTATGATTATTTGTAATGGTCGAATATAACGTGAATTTCAAACAATTATTTTCCGTCATATACATCTAGGTTGTAGGGCCCTTTTTTTTAAGAGCTATTAACAAAACAATGAAGTATAGCCTTCTCGACAAGGGAAAAGCATAATTTACTAAAATTGTCAAAGTTATCATTAAAATCATGAAAATTGTCACTATTATTGAAATTATTAAAATCATTATCATTATTGTCAAATTTATTATTATTATTTAAATGAATATTATTTACTTGGGGGTAATAAATCTGTAAGGCATTGCCAGATTCTGAAAATGTAGCGATGTTATTTGACGGTCACTCTATAATAATAATAATAATAATAATAATAATAATAATAATAATAATAATAATAATAATAATAAAGAAAATAATAATAATAATAATAATAATAATAATAATGAAAAGAAAAAAACAATGCAAACACAATTCCTGAAACGAACTGAAGAATTGGCTAGTAAGGAAACATGGCAGTGGCTACAGAGAGAACTTAAGAAGGAAATTGAAGGGATGATAATGGCAGCACAAGATCAGGTCTTAAGAGCAAGATATATTCAACGAGCAATAAAGGTAAATAACATCTCATCAAAGTACAGGAAATGTATGGCAAAAGAAGAAACCATTAACCACATAGCCAGTGTTTCAGCACTTGTTCAAAATTAGTATATGAAACGACATGATACAGTGGCTAAAGCTCTCAATTGGAGTCTGTGTAGGAAATATGAAATACAATGCAGCAAAAAATAGTGCAAACATCAACCTCAAGCTGTGATAGAAAAGGAAAAGGTTAAGCTACTTTGGGACTACACTCAGTATGAAGACAGACAGGGTGATACAACCACATCGACCGAACGTCACTCTGGTAGACAAGACAACGAAAAAAAAAAAAATGCAGTACCTTGAGACTCAAGAATGGATGATAAGGGAAGAAAATACCAGGACTTTCGAAATGAATTGAGAAGGGTATGGAATATACAGGTAGAAGTGGTACCGATAATCATAGGCACATTATGGACCATACCCAAGTCATTGAAAAAAAATATTGAGAAGGTTGGAGCCTGTATAGCTCCTAGGCTTGTGCAAAAGAGCGTGCTACTTGAAACAGTACATATAGTGAGGAAAGTGGTGGATTCCTAAGGAAGCTGTATGTAACCCGGATTCCCACGCTATAAACCACATAATGATAATAATAAATGTAATAATGATAAGCTTTAAAATTCCGAATGAAATAAAAGATCAATGTAATCTCAATCAGTATTGGAGTGTTAGTTTATAGCAATATACTATGACATTACTGACTAGAATACGCTTACAAAAAAGAAGAAAAAAAGAAAAGAATGAAAAGCAACGGTCTTGGCTAACTTGCTATTACATCTACAACCTATGCTTTGTGTAGCTCTGGATCCTTTTGTGACCTACTGTTATAAACTGAGTAACACTAAGTGCAAGAAAAATATCGTTCATCAGTTTTCCTTATTTTGTGTTTTGTTTTTACACGTAAGCATAACAGACTTCAAAATTTTGTTAACGGGACGTCCAACACATTATGGATATACAACAGACGCCCCACATATCACAGGCAGACGCAAGAGAGAAATAAGGCACCTTATCTCCGACCCACTTGATTGGCAGAAGACACCGCTTCTTTCGAGTCGCAAGTTTCATCTCCTTTCTCTTGTCAAAGGGAGAACCTTCTTTTGAATTCAGTCCCATTTAGAATAGGATGGAACTGTCGCTTAGAGGACGTTCTCTACAAGATTTTTTATTTTTATTCAAGAGCAAAGCCCTATAGTTTAATTTTCCTGAACGTTTTACTTTGATTTGACCTTGAGTAGATTCCTTTTTCGTTTGTAAATAATGTGACTGAATGAATTCACAACACGCACTTGGTAGTGTTTGCAAAGAAAGAATTTTTAAATTTAAACACACGTTTCAGCAACTGCTTATTTCTCTCTCTCTCTCTCTCTCTCTCTCTCTCTCTCTCTCTCTCTCTCTCTCTCTCTCTCTCTCTCTCTCTCTCTCTATCGAGCATTATTTTCTGTTATTAAACAATGTAACAGACACATTGAGCTCTTTCCAGAGTGATTTTGTAGATTTTATTTGATTATATCACAGTACATAATAATGCACCCAAAAAGAGTAATAAATGTGTAAAAGAATGTTATTGGTAAACTGGACTAGCAATGTAATACCGGAAAATAATTCAGATGCTGGGAAGATTTTGCGAAACCTAAAATGACTGAGCCATATCATTTGCTGATAGCTGAAATTGTAAAAAAAATTATCATTTCAAAAAGCGATTATGCTCCTCGAAAGAGGACTTCAAGGGACCAAGCAGTGGCGTTGTTTATTTTGAGATGATCTCTTTTACCTATTGTATCGAAATTTGGTTAAAGTACTGATTTTTGGATTACAGGAGAAAATTTACAAAAAATAATAATGCAAAGTGTCAGGTAAAACAAATATTTATTTCTACTATGACAGTGAGCTATACTGCCTCAACACTGCGACTATTTGAAGTTCTAGTTTTGTGTTCATTGTTTTCCAAGAAAAAAACCAGTTGGTGAGATTTTTCTTGTGAGATCAATAATAGAATGACGGGAAATAACGTTAACAATAGAGGAATTGACCGTATCAGTAAAAGAAGTGGTAGAAAAAGCAGCAGTAGTAGAAATAGAAATAGTAATTGAAAGCAATAACTCGTCACTTTAAAGGGATTGTTTAGCCTTCCAGGAAGAGTCCAGGTGATATAAATCTTTCAAAATTCTATACTGTTACTAGAGCCTTGGTAACTTATGTGTCTGTGTAATATTTGTGATTCATCCGTATCCATCAGGTAGTAGGTTGGCCAGGGTACCAGCTGCACGTTGAGATACTACCACTAGAGAGGTATTGGATCCTTTGACTGGCCAGACAGTAATGCATTGGATCCTTCTCTCTGGTTACGGCTTATTTTTTCTTTGCCTACACTTACACAGAATAGTATGGCCTATTCTTTACATATGCTCGTCTTTCCTCATACACCTGACAACAATGAGATACTTAACACTTCTTCACCCGAGGGGTTAATTACTGTATTGCAATTTGTTCAGTGTACTTTCCTCTTGGTAAGGGTAGAAGAGACCCTTTAGCTATGGTAAGCATCTGTTCTAGGAGAAGGGCACTCCAAAATTAAACCATTGTTCTCTAGTCTTGGGTAGTGCCATTGCCTCTGTACCATGGTCTTCCACTATCTTGGGTTAGAGTTCTCTTGCTTGAGGGTACACTCGGGCACACTGTTCTATCTTACTAGCATTTTTTTTTCTTCCTTTTGTTTTTCTTTTAATGGTGTGTTGGGCAGGCTCAAAAGAAGGGCCATGGATGCCTGGTGGTTTATCAAGAGGTTGTCTTTTCCTTTTTCTGATTCTTTTTCTTCAAAAAACTATTCTTATTGTCCTCCCTTCAGTTGAAGTGGCTATCCTGGAGGGTATTTAGTCTTGCATGGTGTATCGGCTCCTCCATGGTGACCAGTTTTTCCGACTTTTTACTATAGTCTATGGGTATCATCAATCACTTTATTTATAATTCTGTACATACTGTTTATGTTATAATTCTTGTTAATCTAGTTTTTAGGTATGATGTTTCTTTTTTATTTCTATTGATTCTTATGCTGCCTGGAGACATTGAGTGAAATCCGGGACCAGTATGTTCTAGATTTCGTCAATGTTGTCTTCTGTATTGCAATATTCACGGTCTTCATGCAAATATCCAAGACCTTACAGTTGCGTCCAGACAGTAGGATATTCTTTTGTGCTCAGAAACTTTGGTTTCTAATATGAGCCACTCATCTGAGCTCTTTATAACGGGTTTTAAGAAGCCAATGATGTTGAAACGGGATGCCATCCCTGGGGCCAGGGGAATGGCGGTGTATACTAGGACTGAGCACCCTGCTTCTCATAAGTCCTGCTATCAATGTGGATGTCATGGGATTCAGGTAATAAAAGTTTGTGGCAGGCATAACAATTTTTATTTGTGTTCGATCTACCGGAATCCAGACATGGATGATTCTATCTTCGATTATCTTCTTACCATTATGGCCACGATACAAGAAGATGATAGAAAGGCTTCTTTTGTCTTTGTTGGCGATTTTAATGCTCACCATAGGGAATGGTTAAATTCTATTTTTCCTACCGATTGCCATGGCTTAAGAGCTTTAGACTTTGCCTCTGAATCAGGCGGTGAGCAAATCATAAATGAAGCTACTCACAGGTGTGGTAATTGCTTGGACCTTGTATACACTGACTCCCCTGGCGTTATAACTAGTAAGGTTGGTTCTCCAGTTGGGACATCTGATCATGCCTTGATTTCATTAGTAGTGAAGACTGAGTAACCTGTCCCTGATATATCATACTCTTGTAAAATTTATATGAAATCCCAAGCAGACTGAAATGGGATTTTGCATGATCTTTTGTGTTTGAATTGGTTACAATTATATAGTAGTGTAGATCCTGTTGTCTCTTTGAATGAGAATCTAGTCAACATAATTGATAGGCGTATCCCTTCTCGTGTGTTACGGTACCGAGTGAAGGACCTTTGAAAGGGTAACATATCAGATTTTACCAAAAACAACTATACTCAACTTCGAGCTTTTGCTCAGAGAGTTTATGCCTCAACAGAAATGGAATACAATTTAACCATGAAAGAAACCCTTTCTGGTACAACTCAGGAACATAAATGGTGGCCTACCCTTAAATCTCCACTCTTTGGTGTAGATGCAACAGTTCCTCCTTTACTTAAACCAGATGGCTCAGTCACTCACTGTCCAAAGGGAAAGGCAACCCTTTTGACTGATGTTTTTGACAGTAAATAGAGTAATGAAAAACTTGAACTTCCTCATTCCTGTTTTCCTGAGGCTAAACTTACTAGTTTAACTTTTCTTTCTCGTGAGATTAAAGCTCCGTTGATGCTTATTGAGGTGTAGACCCAAATGGTATTTTTCCTTTTTTTTTTTGTGTAAAGACAGTAGATTTCTTAGCTCCAAAGTTATCAGTTATTTTGCGCAAGTTAGCAGGAAGAGGAGCTTTTAGCCCTTGTTGGAGAAATGGTAATGTTACTCCTCTATGTAAATGTGTTTGCGGTAGCTCAAGTCCCACTGATTACCGCCCAATTTCTATAACTCCCATATATTCTAAAGTTTCTGAACGTCTTCTGGCAAAACATCTTAATAGGTTTGCTGAAGGTAATCATCTACTCCCTAGTTTGCAATTCGGTTTTCGTAAAGGTCTTGGACCATGTGATGCCCTTTTTACAATCTCCAATGCTGTACAGAAATCCCTTGATTGTAGTCAGGAAGTTCGTACGATTGGCCTTGATTTTAGTTCAGCCTTTGACCGTGTTAAGCATGAGCCCCTTGTTTTGAAACTGAAACAGTTGAGAGTGGGTGGGTCGTTTCTTAGCATTATTATTGATTTTTTAAGTAATAGATCTCAAAGAGTTGTTGTTGACGGGCACCATAGTGAGTATAGGAATGTGATATCTGGTGTTCCAAAGGGTAGTGTTCTTGGCCCATTTCTTTTCATACTATATACACATGACATGTGGTTTGGCCTAGAAAACAAGCTTGTTGCATAAGCAGATGATGCTAGTCTCTTTGCATCAATTCCATCCCCTGAATTTAGATTTGGGGTTGGTGAATCCCTTAATAGAGATCTAGGTAAAATTAGTGCATGGTGCAAATTATGGGGTATGAAGTTGAATCCTAACAAAACTCAAAGTATGATTGTAAGTAGGTCAAGGACGGTGGCTCCTCAACATCCGGATCTCAGTATTTATAATGTTTCTTTAAATTTGTATGACTCTTTTAAAATTTTAGGTGTGATTCTTGACAGCAAATTTACTTATGAGAAACACATTAGGTCTGTGTCTTCTTCAATTGCACAAAAAAATGGCTTATTGAGAAAGTCTTACAAGATTTTTGGTGATCAATCTATTCTGGAGAAGTGTTTTAATTCTTTCATTCTGCCTTGTTTTGAGTATTCTCCTGTCTGGTGTTCAGCTGCTGATTCCCCTCTTAATTTGTTGGACGGAAACTTACGGTTTATCAAATTTCTTATTTTTGATCTAGATATTAATCTTTGGCACCGTCGTTCAATTAGTTCATTATGCAGGTTGCATAAGATTGTTCATAATTCTGACCATCCTTTACATTCAGATCTCCCTGGACAATTCTATCCTGGTCGTAATACTAGGCCTTCTCCATCATGAGGCTCAATACTACACAGTATTCTAGAAGTTTTATTCCGGCTGTTACCAAGTTGTAGAATGATCTTCCTAATCGGGTAGTTTAATCAGTAAAACTTCAAAAGTTCAAAATAGGAGCAAATGTTTTTATGTTGACGAGGCTGACATGAGTCTTTTTATAGTTTATATATAACATATCTGTTTTTGATATTATTAATAGTTTCTATAGGACATATCTGTTTTGACGCTGTTACTGTTTTTAGAATGATATATTGTTAATTTATTCTCATCACTTATTTATTCCTTATTTCCTTTCCTCACTGGGCTATTTTTCCCTGTTGGAGCCCTTGGGCTCATAGCATCTTGCTATTCCAACTAGGGTTGTAGCTTGGCTAGTAATAATAATAATAATAATAATAATAATAATAATCAGTAAGTTTCTTCTGTCAAGGTCTGCCATTTAAAAGGCTGTTTTCTTGTTTAGATATCTATACTGCGAAGTGATTTCGTTAAAATTCTCTTTCGATCGTTTGGTAACAGGAGAGTACAAAAAAAAAATAAAAAAAAATCAACTCATTAAAATCTATACGAAAAATCCTTTCATCATTATAAAAACTCCTTTCACATTTATGAATTGTCGGATGGTTGTCGTTTTTTGTAGAGAGACCAACAGCTCTTAATCATTCAGGATCACTGGATCATATATCAACATGAGCTATTAACTTTTGCTGGATGCCAGTGATTGCCTTCAGACACAAATCGTGGGGAATAAGATAGCCACATATATGGGTATAGATTTCCTCAATTTAGCCTTTTTACTATGTCCACAGAGCCAGAATAGCACATACTAACCTTGACATCTTTATTATTATTATTTTTATTATTATTATTATTATTATTATTATTATTACCTCCGGCAGCGAAGCTGGAAGGAGTTTATGTTTTACCCCTTGTTTGTTTGTGTGTGAGTTTGTGTGTATGTGTGTGTACAAAAGATGATAGAAAATTTGAATAGTGAATGTAGAAATGTAGGACTGAGAGTGAAAATATGTAAAACTATGATAATGTTCAATGAAAATACAGAGGCAGAAAATAAGGGATATGGACGAAACTCGAGGGATTGTTAATGAACACAGGCAATTAGAATCGGCCGTAGGTGTTTCCCCAAGCCACAAGACTTAAATTTAAAGAAGGATAAACATATGATGGAGAAATTCTCGTAAGCAAAGTGAAACTATGAAATGTAAAAGGCCACTTTCTCTAAAAATAAAAGTATTTAATCAGATGCTCCTACCAGTATTAACTTATGTATCAGAAACTTGGACCCTTACTAAAGTCTTAGAACATAAGATTGTTACAGCTCAAAGAGCTATGGAAAGAATAATGATCGGAATAACACCAAGAGACAGAAAAAGAGCAACTACTTCACTGTAAAATAGCGATCTAAGAACCCCTATATTCTCACCCACTAAAAGAGAAAATCTAACCATGTCGCATCCTTTGTAGCTAGCTTTACTGGAATATATGTTGAAGAGATAGAATGACACAGTAGAATTCATCTTCATTTTGCTATATCGTATTATCTTAATATTCTAAAAGTATTACTTCCAGTATTGCTTACAAATTATTTATATAACATTCTGGTGATTATGGGTAAGAGAGTAAAAGTCTTGTAAATGATCAAAAGTGAAGGTGGAATTCGAAATTCTTTTTAATCTCGTTTGTTAAAAGGAATATGAATGAAATTGCTAAATCTACAAGATGAACTTAGAAACATAGTAACTTAATTCTATAAACATAATTTAACAGTTATAAAACTCACCCTTTATTCTTTGATTTTTACTTCTATAATATAAATGATAATCTTCATGTAATTGCTGTTTGTGATAATTAAAATATCAACTACATTATTTTGTACGCTATTTTCCAAACTTTTTGCATTGATCTTCAGCTTGTATCTCTCCAACTCGCGTATCTTTCAGTTCTAGCAATGACATTAACTGAGTTCTGTGTTTGCCCAAAAGGGAAATTATTCGAAGTTGACTGAGAGTTAGATATTAGAATCCATTTTGTCATCACTGCCAGACAAGTCATAGGGTAATTACTTTGATATCCATTTCTGACTTTGCTAAATCATCAGCCAAGGATTTCTTTGTAAAATGTGGACCCATGAAATTGAATAGCAGTATTTTGCTTTTTTCTTCTTTTTTTTTACTTTTAGGTGCTTGTTCCTTGTCCTATTATACAGGGAAAACCTGCACTGTACAGGATCTACATGATATGTTTGTTGCATATATTCTTAGGTATAACAGTTAACAGCTAACAGTGAGAAAAACAGACATGTTACCTTAGGTTCTTATCAGTGCGAGGGTAGAGCGAAGATACAAGCATAATATATACACAAAATGAAATGTTACTATGTACGATCGTGTGACACACGGTTGGTACACAATTGTCAAATTCACATTATTGGAGCACTTAGAAAACAAGAAAGTGTTCAGTTTCTTCTTGAAAACCTTAATATCTTTAGTCTTTGGGATGTATAGTGGGAGCTTTTACAGTCTTTGGGCCGCATATTTGAAAGCTCTAGAATCTACTGTAAATCTTGGGTCCAATAATATGAAACCATCTGTAACTAGACGGGAACTCAGTAAAGAGAATGTTTTCGCCACCCAAAGCAGTCAATTGTATTTTCCTTTAATTTTAGCTGTTTAACTCTCACTCATTCCCTATCATTAGTAAGAAGTTGATTTAAAGTTTCAGTAGTATCTTCAATGTCATTTATGGATAATAGAATTTTTTCGCGTTACGAAGTATAGCGAAAAATAATTGTCCTAACGACATGTAAGCAGATCTTAAGTGTCTTGTTACTTAAGTTCAGTTGTTATGTAGGCAGTGGCCAATGAGAATTTAGTGTTGGGTGAAACGTATTCGATGTTTGAAGAGGTATTTAGGAAGTGGTCACTTTCTAGCGCACGCTAGCCCGAGCAAGTCGAATTTATTAGCCAGGACGCCAGGCAGGGTCAAATACAGCTTCAGATGTGAATAGTGTTTTCACGTTAGCAATTAGAATGCTGAAACCGTTTCAAGAAGTGATGGACAATCTATTATCCGATTTCCATCAGAATATTCAACAAGTATCCGCACCTCGTTAAAGTATGATGGAAAACCATTTGAATGAGCATCGCGTTATTTTGAGGAAACTGATACGAAAATGTTAGCATTAGATGCGATTGTTTATCAACTTGGAGGACAAGGAACATCTAAAACTGCTGCAGAAACGAGTTAGTACGCAAAGAGCAGCATCGCCGAAAGTGTCAAGCTAGTTAAAGATCGAGGGAAAGTGTGGATTCATATCAACTTTGATGGAAGAGGTCTAGAGCTCAATAAAGGCCGAGAGTTGACATTGGAGCCAGGAATGTACCAAGAAAGACTTCGAAAAGATAAGTGAAAATATAGCTGTTTTTATTTTGTATACTTAGCAGTTGGTACAAGGAAATTGGAACATTGTGTTTATTTTATTTTATTGTTTTAATCGCCTGTTGGTTGTTGTTATTCACAATACATTGAACAGAATTAGATTGGGTCCGGTAAGATAGTCATTGACGTCTAAAAGGGCGATCACAAAATTCCATTTCAAAACCGTTACTGTGGTTGTTGGATTGGGTAACAATAGGTCAGAAAGGGACGAATCAGAATTTATTAAAAGAGAATGGGTGACACTGGTATCAGAAAAACTAAGAAATAATTCCTTTGACGGTGACCAAGAATGGAAATGGTAAGCAAAGGCTGGTTTTTTATTACAAACTTTTTAAGGATTTAATCAGTCTACAGTCTGCTTATCGCATAGAAATCTATTAAAACGTTGCCAATATCTTTCTCATTGGGGAAAAATTTAAAATGTTTTTTATAATGGATTTTCTTTAGATATTTTTGAAGCGGCGGTACATCTTTACTAAAGTTCTTAAGTCTGTTTAGATATTGGAGATCTAAGGAAGTGAAGATTGAAGTATTTTTAGATGATGGCATAGCTGCGGATGGTTGATTTGAAGGGGCATTGGATGCTAGCTATTTACTTTAAAAGCTTCAAGATTTGGATTTATTTACAAGAAAGTATAATTGAAAACCAGACTCTAAATTGTATTTGGAAAGGTTTACAGAGGACGAATACTGAAGGCGAATTTCGTAACTACAGTGTTAGGATAAACTATGTCGTTAAAGACCTTGTTTAGATGCCAAACATTCTGAATTAACGAAAACGTTATTTTAACGAATATCTTTTGGACAGAATTGTCTGTTACATAATTTCCACGAAATTTGTCGTGAAAGGTATTGTTAAAATGAAAACGATAAAGTATTTCTGTATTTTTACATATTGAGCAAAGCTAGTTGAGAACTTAATGAAGAAATATCAGATGCTCTGGTTAAGATCACGTTTTGACGCAGAAATTCATGCTTTTTATTTTGGTCCTTACTTTAACTATATACTTGCATCAGACTTATTTAACCTATTACTTCATTGTGACGCCTAAGATGTAGGCAGTTTATCACTATATTGTGACGCCTAAAATTTAGGCAGTTTATCACTATATTGTGACGCCTAAGGTGTAGGCAGTTTATCACTATATTGTGACGCCTAAGGTGTAGGCAGTTTATCACTATATTGTGACGCCTAAGGTGTAGGCAGTTTATCACTATATTGTGACGCCTAAGGTGTAGGCAGTTTATCACTATATTGTGACGCCTAAGGTGTAGGCAGTTTATCACTATATTGTGACGCCTCAGATGTAGGCAGTTTATCACTATATTGTGACGCCTCAGATGTAGGCAGTTTTTTCACTCTATTGCGACGCCTAAGATGTAGGCAGTTAATTACTATATTGTGACGCATCAGATGTAGGCAATTTATCACATTGCGAAGCCTTGGATGTAGGCAATCTTATAAATATATTGCGACGCCTCATAGGGAATTTACCGCTATATTGTGACTCCTCAGATTTAATAGTTATATTGTGACGCCTCTGGTGTTGGGAAATTTATATGTTGTGACACCTCAGTAGTAGGTTTGGAGTAATTCTGAAGTTTTTAGCGATGAATACAGCGCATTTTTTTTTTTCATATCATGAAAAGAGTGGTTGGAAACTGGACAGCAAATTAATCTTTAAAATTAAACATGAAGGAGCAGGAGGCAGTCGACAGAATTATGTAAAGTGCTTTGGCAATGTTTGAACGTTGTTCCAGATAAAATTTTCGATTTTAATGCAAGTAGGTAGCAAAAAGCCAGATTTGGAAATCATAGAAAACCAAAGAATTTAAACTTGTACTGAATACACTGTTCAGGTCATCAATGTATGTAAGCCCAGAAAGAGTACAAAAGAGCGGATTTTTTGAAGTGTTGTCAACTAACATGGATGAATGGTCAATTCTTGTTTACATTTTTCAGAGTTATGGACTTGTGAGAGTTATTCATTCTTTAGACTGTTTTGCTACTTTTAAAAATATGTTGAGGTTTTTAATCTCTAATATTGGTGTCCAGGTACAGAGGCAATTGATGCTTTAACTTGAGGTTTGGTGCTTTATACCAAAGGTTATTAATAAAATGGAGGTAAAAATTCTTAAGTAGAATATTCCAGAGTGAAAGTCCTCTCCATCTTGACTGTTCATATTAACGAGGGAAACTTTATTGTTAAACTTTGAGTGTTTACGTAACAAAAGTTTTATTACACGGCAAAGATAAGGAAAAAAAAAAAAAAAAAAGGAAATTTTTCGCTGAAATTTAACTTTGATATAGAAGGTAAAGGTTTTTGAAATTACAAGTATATATGTACATTGTTTTATTTTTGGAATCTGCTTTCCAGGATCGTGAATGCAATGAAATGCCAGCAGTCGTCTTTAACGGTGGCATCTAATTTGGACAGGAAATTGGGGGACCTCAGTTGTCATGGGCATCTTATATCATCGATGAATGACAGCACCGACAAGGCCTACAAACTTGTCTTTCAACAAAGAGAAACTTACAATAATGGTCACGAGCAAAGCGAAATGCCATTGTATGTTGCTTTATTTATGACGCTTCTATTAGATTCCGGCGCTTTAGTAATCTCCAGTGATCAAGCTATTTATGCCATAACGTGCATGCATGAAATGAGGGGTTACATAGATCCAACGGAAAATTCACTTGTTAAATCTTTGCAAGCACCTGTGAAACATTAAGTTGGTAGATCGGTGCATACAAAGGATCTTTTTGATAATATGGTGTTGCAGAATCTGTGCGGATTATGTTTTCCTATATTGAAAATCTTCTTTATTATTTTGATAGATCATTAAAGTTTTCTTATCTGAGATTTGGGGAATTAAGTTTATTGTAATTTGAAGATTTCTTAGTTGAACAGAAAAAAAAAAATGAAAAATCACCAATACTGTGAAGTTTTTGATATCGGAAGTTGTCACAAATGCTTTTCCATATTTGATGTCTCTTGCTTGATACAGAGGAAGCTGGAATGATTTTGTCCTTCGATCGATTTATCTCTAGGAAGTTAAAGCTCCTGTAATGTAACCAAACAGAATTTTTTGTTAAAACTGTGGCTACAAATTCAAACATCGCAAACGATAACGTCAATGTCTTCATAGACATGAGTGTTGGTAGTCTGTTTCAAGTAAACATGTTTGTCAAAGGCTTCAAAAAGAGGTTAAATGTGTAAATCATACAATCGGAACATTTATTTCTTTCTCTCCATTTCTTTCCTTCTCTCCCTTTCTTTGGTATTATCTAGGGTCAACCGGCACGGTGCGCTATAATGCAATTTAATGTTTTATTATGTTTATACCTGTAGAGAATGCGGAGTGAAGTGAGGACTAGAATTTTTTCGCGTTACGAAGTATAGCGAAAAATAATTGTCCTAACGACATGTAAGCAGATCTTAAGTGTCTTGTTACTTAAGTTCAGTTGTTATGTAGGCAGTGGCCAATGAGAATTTAGTGTTGGGTGAAACGTATTCGATGTTTGAAGAGGTATTTAGGAAGTGGTCACTTTCTAGCGCACGCTAGCCCGAGCAAGTCGAATTTATTATTATTATTATCATTATTATTTATTAGTAGTACAAGAGTGAGGTTCCACCACTCAAATTTGAGTTACTCTGCATTATTGCCGTGGATACACAGGTTTCCATAGTTTTTTCAAAACTTGAGATTTTGTTTTTTATCTATGGTTTTTCCTGGGCGGCAGAGGAGGCTTATAGGTTAATTTGAAAGTTTGTTCATTTTGTTTTAAATATGCACTGCTATATCAGTACAGAAGTTTGTAGAAGTTATTAGAATGTGATGTTATATATAAATTTTTTTTTAAAAAGTATGATTCATTAGAAAAATAAACCTGGCGTCAACCGGCACGGTGCGCTATAATGCAATTTAATGTTTTATTATGTTTATACCTGTAGAGAATGCGGAGTGAAGTGAGGACATAAAATAGTATATCATCCGCAAATAATTTTTAACTTCATTTTATGCCTCTCTAGTACTTTTGATAGTACACTCTCTTGGGGTACACCTTTGTTAAATTGTTCATATGATGACTATGATGACTGAGAGCTTCCATTCATAACAAGAGTTTCTGTCAACTAAGTAATCTTTTAAATATCCAAATGCTCGATCTTCAATACCGATGGACCATAAATCATAAAGTAGCAATTCATGTATGAAAAGCAGCACTAAGATCGAGTAATATCAAGATACTACATTTCTTTTCATCCATCATTGCCAACATATCATTTGCAACGGAACAGATACCTGTCTTCATTGAATACAATTGTCTGTATGCTTGGTGGGTTGTCTGGCAATGCTTTAATTCTTTCTAGATAAATAACTAGTTGTTCAAGAATTACATATTCTAGCACTTTTATAATAAAGCATGCATTTAATTAGGTCTCTACGAAATTAAATTCTCATAATCTAGAGCTCTTTTCACAATCAGCATAACTATAGCCACTTTCTCAGATTTAGGAAGCTTTCACTCATCAACACTATTATTTATTATTTTTGTTGCTATGTCGGCAATACTAGAAAAGTTCAGGGATCCGAAGTCTGACGTCACAATACCATGGCTGGTTCACAACAATTGCTTCAGGCGCTCACAGACCACGGAACTTGTTAGTGTCCTAAAACAGTCACCCTTTAACTTAACTTTCCAGCCATTATCCAATTTAAATAGGAAAAAGACAGTTTGTGGTCTGAATTGTAGTTGTTTTCATCACGCCATATGAATTTTTTATCTGAGGAGCAGGAAATTAACTGCATTATGCTGAGAGCAGCCATCCCGCACAAGGATAATATTATTCCGAAGAGTGTTTATGCTTGAAGGAGGGTGGCCGTTGCCTTAGTAACTAACGTCATGACTTCGTCTCCCAACTTCGAATATTGGTAATTCTTTACTCCCTTAATAATCCAGGTGACTTCATCTTCTGTTATACTATTAAATCTGATATGGAATATCTGTAAATGACAGAACTATATTTTCTATTTAGTTTTCAAGAATTATAGAAATTTACGAGCTAGTTCTTGGTCGCTATACCCATCTGGTGGCATTTTTTTATTTACGTTTCCCATGACACCATTTAGGAGCCGATATAACTTATTCATGTCCGTTGCTGCTTCCTTAATCCTTTTCTCATAGCATTCAGTTGTTTCCTCATTTTCAGGTTTTAACCAACTTCGCTTTCTTTCTTTACACATTTTTTCCTTATATTTCTCCAAAGTCACCCATCAAGCCAAGGAGAGCTCTCCTTGACAGTTATAATCTTTTTCATCAGTGGACACATTGTACCATATTCCATTTTGTTTATCCTATTATATACACAGTAGGTATAAGGTATATGATCAACACATATAGAGCCAAATAAACGTTGGTTGTCATAGCCGCAAGAAATATTGATAATATCATTTATTTCTTTGTTACTCCATCAATAAATACACAAGGAGAGAATTCTTATTTATTTCTAAAGCTTATTTTCTTTAGCAATGCATGTTTCCGTATAGGCAATCTAAAAGTTATAAGATTGTGCGATGAGAAAATAGGGCACTTCTCTTCCACATAAATATCTGATACAATATCATTCATTCCAACATCTAAATCTAGGTCCAACGTCTGCCCAGTCGAAGTTGTTACACAATCAACGTTATTAAACAATTTATATAGTTCCATTACCTAATGCGTCTTCCACCCAAAGACTGAAATCTCCACAAATAACTAATTTCGATATTTTCCATGACATTCATCTCAATGAGCATGCTGAACTTCTCAAAAAGGGTATTTGTATTTGTTCTCGGTGGTTTGTAAACTATTACAATAAATATCTGCTTTATTTTTGTGTGTAAAGTCTATTTCCATACATTCAAACTTATTACACTAGTTCTTTCTACCATCTTGAAATTTCAATTAATTGCCTCTGATAACGAGAAGGCCAATTCAAACCCCAGCCCCCCACCTAAGTTGCCCTCTCTCGGAATGGGAAAGAAAGCATGTAAAGTATCTAAAAAAAAAATGTAATACCATCTTCCTAGTGGCTCATACTGATATTATTGATGAAATTTATAGCGTGTATTATAATTGTTTTTTTTTTTTTTTTTTTTTTTTTATTCTGCGGTATAGTAACAATTTTTAATTCATAAGGAATCTATTTGTTTGAACTATATTGGAGCCCTTAATAAGGTCACAACAGATGTAATGTGAATTAAGGATATCACCTGAGTTCGGAAGTTTTATCATATACAATCATTACAAGGTTTTGTGGGTACGCCTATCAGCCGTATGGTATAAGAAAAATATGTGTATCTTTTTTTTTTTTTTTTTTTTTTTTTTTTTTTTTTTTTTTTTTTTTTTTTTTTTTTTTTTTTTACCCTAAAGTTGACACCAAAGAGTTGGTGATAGTGGTTTTCTTTGAGTGCACAGATTTATCATATTTGGGTTTCAGTTTTTACCAGCAACGTGGTTATCAGCCTTTGAAATATGGAAGCGTATTCTGATGGTATGCAAATCATGGTACATTTTTCCACCCAGTATTATTATTATTATTATTACTTGCTAAGCTACAACCCTAGTTGGAAAAGCAGGATGCTATAGGCCCAGAGGCCCCAACAGGGAAAGTAGCTCAGTGAGGAAAGGAAACAAGGAAAATAAAATATTTCAGGAAGAGTAACAACATTGAAATAAATATTTCCTGTATAAACTATAAAAACTTTAACAAAACAATAGGAAAAGAAATAAGATAGAAGTGTGTGCTTGAGTGTACCCTCAAGCAAGAGAACTCTAAACCAAGGCAGTGGAAGACCATGGTACAGAGGTTATGGCACTACCCAAGACTAGAGAACAATGGTTTGATTTTGGAGTGTCCTTCTCCTAGAAGAGCTGCTTACCATAGCTAAAGAGTCTCTTCTACCCTTACCAAGAGAAAAGTGGCCACTGAACAATTAGAGTGCAGTAACCCCTTGAGTGAAGAAGAATTATTTGGTAATCTGTGTTGTCAGGTGTATGAGGACAGAGGAGAATATGTAAAGAATAGGCCAGACTATTCAGTGTGTATGTAGGCAAAAGGGAAAATGAACCGTAGCCAGAGAGAAGGATCCAATGTAGTACTGTCTGGCCAGTCAAAAGACCGGCCAGAGAGATCTAGAGGTATCCAATATGCAAGGTAGTCATTGGGAAATGAGTCTAAACTTTAGCAGAGCGATTCTTATATTGATTATCCACTCTTGTGCCATTTTTATATTCTTCTTTTTACTTGGTTTCTGTAAATGTACTTGTAAAAATATGGAATTGTTACCTCTGTGTGTGTGTCTGTGTGTCTGTCTGTCTTTATCTAATTATTACTGTGACAATTAAGAGCTACTCTTACAGAGCTGAACGGATTCCGATCAAGCCTGGTATGGCGTTAGACCTCTGCTCGTCTGTCCGTCTGACTACACGACAGTGTATCTGTTACACTTACCTGATCAATGCAACTCCTCCCACATACTTGACGGTATTTCAAATAGACGTTCTACCTAGGTATATATACATGAATTGAAATGGTTTGTTTGTCCCTTTCTGATGGTTTCTGTTAATGCTATGCTTACCTTTTTATTGCCAATGCTAACTTTTTTAGGGATTTTATTACAGTTTGGTAAAAAGATATACTATCGCGTATGATGTGAGATTTTGCGGCTGTTTGCCTATCTATCTGATTGCCCGTATGCCTCTTACATATAATTCATTTCCTTTTATTTTTCTCAGATTTTGTTCAGCAGGATATCGTGTTACGAAAGACAACATACTTTCTACCAAACACTTTTCGTCCATCTTGGCAAGAACCTTAATTGCTTCGACAAATATTTATTTGATATGTCAGAATGCTCTCAGATAGCTGCTGTTGACATATGCTTCGTGAGTAGGTGCCAGCAATATCACAGATTCTCTTTTTTCAAGATAGAATTGCAGATAACTTCAGTGTTTGTTCTTACTTACGTTAGTGCTTGGTACTCATTACTGAACTGGCATAATGCTGTATGGAAAGTATACGATAAAACGTCTAGTATTTTGTCTATTACAGACATTACAAATTTCCCCCTGACGATATTTTATGTAATAAGCCTGTAAATATTGACAACCCAACGTCGGTACTTTTTCCTTTATATTTTGATTTTTAGACGATTTGAAAGGAGCATCAAAGACACACAACGAATCTGAAACAATGGTTGTCCTCATTAGCGTATTGTAAAGATGGAGCCAGAGAAAGGGGGAAGCAGTGCTGTGTGTCACTATTTTTTCTTTTCTATTAGAAACCTTACATTACCTGATGTTATTTTTTTTTTCGCAGCATCGTTCCCTTTGTTTTTGTGCTACATAACAAATACAAAATTAGGCTATTACATAATTAAATTTTCATTCCTTTGATGCAGCGATGATTTATCATCTTAACGGTGTCATGACCTGTCACGTCAAAGTTCACAAAATGTTTATCCTCTGACTCACAGAAAATTTGTTTGTGATTTAAGGTTGTCTTCTTGGCCAGCTTTTTTTCTTTGTAAGTGGTCTGCATCTCTCTCTCTCTCTCTCTCTCTCTCTCTCTCTCTCTCTCTCTCTCTCTCTCTCTCTCTCTCTCTCTCTCTCATGTAAACATGCAAAACTATAAACATCCATTGTAAATAAATTTCATATTATCCGATTTGTATTTGAATAGCACGCAAATAAGTATATTTACATATCAGTAAGCATAAAAAAATCTAAAATTCATCTAATTCCACGCGTTGCTAAAGATTTTCTAGATGCCATTGAAATCGCAGATAAAATGGTATATTTTCCCAAATATTTGGTTGGCGGAAATAAAGCTCAGTCGAGCAAAACTTGCCTGGGAAATCTTCGTATTAACAACTCAGATACATATCAAAAAGTGTGTGTGAGAGAGAGAGAGAGAGAGAGAGAGAGAGAGAGAGAGAGAGAGAGAGAGAGAGAGAGAGAGAGATAGAGAGAGAGAGGTTTCAGCTTAAAAGAGGAATGAGTTTCGAGATGGGGAGCGGGTTTCATTATGATCCAGGACGTTGAGTTGAAGAGAAATTCCAAGATATTCAGTGAAACAGAGAATAAAAGTTTTGGAGAGAGTGGATCTAATGGAGGAGGAGGAGGAGGAAGAGGAGGAGGAGGAGGAGGAGGATAGTGAGACTTCTGTTGAAGGTGCTTGTAATTCCCTAGAGTAGATATGTAGATCTGGAAAGAATAAGGAACAGGATGGGGAAAACACGCACTCACAAAAATCTTGCAGTTTTTGCCACTGGTTTATACTCTCTCTCTCTCTCTCTCTCTCTCTCTCTCTCTCTCTCTCTCTCTCTCTCTCTCTCTCTCTCTAGGGATTACTGAATTATTTCTTTATTACTTCTATAATGTTCAATCTTTAATGATTATAAATCTAAAAATCTTAAAGGAATTTTTCCATAGTGTTTCATAACTTTCTTATCTTAAAACGTGCTTCAAACATATTTGCATTGGGAAAACTAAACTTTATCCTATTATTCGCTATATATATGTAGCTTTGGAAGTGTGCTCTGCCCTTATTTAGCCAATAATTAATTTCTTTATTTGCACCTCTCACTAATTTATACTCCCTTGAGTTCGACTTGAACTTTATATGTCGATATTTCTCTTGTCTCTCTGTTCTCCCAAAGCCAACGAAGTGATAGGTTCGTTTTACAAAGATGCTAAAGCGTTTATCGTTAGAGGAAGAGTTAGTATTTGATAAAGACATTAAAGAGAGATATTCATGAATAAATGAGACCAAATAAAAAAAAAATGAGGTAGTTTTCTATCAACTAATTCAGGCATATTACTCTAGATGGAAATTGCGACATCAACAGCCATTGGTTTGTTTTGTTGCATGCCAATGACCAGTACGAGATAGTTAAGTAAATTGAACAATCACCTCTTCAAATAAAACCTCGGTTCTCCAAATAGAACTTTATATCCAACGAGACGAGGCTTACCTGACGGGTAAAAGAAGAGACCATTTTCTCAGTAGAGCCCTTGCTTCTCTCTCCGTGCGTTATAAAGACCTACTGAGGGAATCCCAGATGTTCGGAGTTCGGACATAACTCATCCCTGTGATCTAAGGATGGGGTGTTTGGGGGGAGCCTATAGGTCTGTCTGCTGAGTCATCAGCACCCATTTCCAACCCCTCCTTGGTCCTAGCTTGGGAAAATAAATGCAGTAACAGTTCTTTGGCCTTTAATTTTCTTAATTCCAGTGTTTCTTTTCAACAGCATATGTCGACAATGTCTAACTGGAACGTGAAGAAATGTAGATGAGAATACATGAATTGGTCGATAAATGTGTTTATGTTGACAAAGTTTAGTAAGATCTTTAATTCTAAAGACCCTGTATTGGAGATCATAGTTCTTAAATACTTAAATGATTCTACCTCGTTAATGCTTTCTCCTTCCTGTGATATTTCATCTTTCACGTTAAGCTCCAATAAATTTACCCAGCATATATATGCATAAGGTCAAGTACTATTACAGTGACAAACTCAATGGCAATGATATAAGATATACTGGGATATAATTACTATTCAAGTGTTTGAACTGCATCATGTCGATGTCATACTTGTTATATATTTAACGAAGAGTCGGCTTTTGGAATAAAATTGTATTAGTGAATAGTTATTTTGTTTCATGTTCAATTTGAAAGATTACAATGCCGGTGCTTATCACAAATGTAAATTGAATTACTCTGAAGTGACCATCTGATAAAGCCTTTTAATGGCAGAACCAGCAATAGTGATTTTTTCTTCATTAGGGTAATAATGGTGGTCGTTCGGTTAATGATGAGTGATTTATTGTTCTTTGTTTTTTGTTTCACTTTCTTCAATGGATACAAAGGTAAAGACACAAGAATAAAATTCTCTAGGACATATGAATTCTCATTATTGTTGTGATGTTCTTTCATGTTTATCTATTTTGCCTCTTTATGCTACAACGAGAAGTGAAGGCGTTCAAAAAGAAATGCAAAATCACACACACACACACACACACACACACACATATATATATATATATATATATATATATATATATATATATATATATATATATATATATATATATATATATATATATATACATATATATATGCATATATATATGTATATATATATATATATATATATATATATATATATATATATATATATATATATATATATATATATATATATATATATATATAAACTCTAATATAATCTCCCAGTGAAACAAAGCACACGTTTCCCCGTGATAGTTTCATGACAGTTTTTACATTGTATTTTATAAACACTTGGACTGGGTTATAACTTATTCAAAAAATTGTAAATAAAGACATTTATGTATGAAGAGCGAGTCAATCGATGTTAATCAAATGATCTAAAGAAAAAAAAAACATTATCAGAAGCCTCGGACTTTAATGCGTATAAGAAAACTATGCCATAGTTAATGAAAGTAGATCCCAATGTTTATTTTCTCAACTTTGGTGTCAGCTGCTTTGGTCGAAGTAGCGCCAGATGATTTACAGTCAGTCAATCAAGAACTACTGTGCGTCCTTTGGAAGGTAAGATTCTGGAATACACCTGTATCAATAAAAACACCATCTATGCAAAAAAAAAAAAAAAAAATAGATAATGTGATAAGTTTGCATTCCAAGCAACATTGAAAACTCCGAGCTATACCCTAATGGAAGTTGAATCAGTCGCAATCATGAGCGACTTTCGCGAAGGGCCAGCAAACTCGTGCTTTTTGCTCTCTAAATAGGTAACTGCCCGTACAGCACCTCATAATCAGTGATTTCTACAGTTACCGAATTACATATATATGCGCACTCACACAAAACACAAAGGCAAACGGACACACACACACACACACACACACACATATATATATATATATATATATATATATATATATATATATATACAGTGATACCTCGGTAGTCGAACGACTCTATACTCGAACAATTCGGAGTTCGACCAAAATTTTCGAGAAATTTTTGCTGCGGTGCTCGACCAAAAATTCGGTACTCGACCAGCCGAACACGTGACGACCGCATGGGCTTTGTGATGATCGCGCCATCTCGGCCACTCTCGCTTGTTCGGGAAGCATCAGTTCTCTCGAGAGCGTCACTCAGACAACGCGCGATCAGCATTCGTTGTGATTTAGTGATTTTCAGTGCTTTTAATTGCTTTTTTAGCTTTCATAATGAGTCCCAAGAAAGTAATGAGTGTTAAGGGGAAGGAGAAGAGGAAAACAGTGCGAACAACGATCGAGTTGAAGAAGGAAATTATAGCGAAATATGAGAATGGTGTACGAGTGTCCGATTTAGCGGTAGAATACGGAATGGCGAAGTCGACCATTTCTACGTTTTTAAAGCATAAAGAAATGATTAAGAAGGCGAATGTTGCAACGGGAGTTACGGCGGTAACTAAGCAAAGGCCACAAGTGATTGAGGAGATGGAAAAGTTGCTTTTAATATTTATTAAAGAAAAACAGTTGGCCGGGGAAAGTGTTAGTGAAGCGTTCATTTGTGAAAAAGCGTTGCATATCTATGAAGAATTAGTGAAGAAAAGTCCGAGTACCAGTGAAAGTGATTCATTTACATTTAAAGCGAGCAGGGGTTGGTTTGAAAAGTTTCGTAATAGAACAGGTATTCATCGTGTTACTAGGCATGGGGAGGCAGCTAGTTCGGATCAAATTGCAGCCGATAAATACGTGGGGGAATTCGATCGGTACATAAATGAACAAAATTTGATCGCACAACAAGTCTTTAATTGTGATGAGACTGGGTTATTTTGGAAGAAAATGCCAGCCAATACGTACATTACCAAGGACGAGACGAAGATGCCAGGTCACAAGCCAATGAAAGATAGGCTAACATTGTTGCTGTGTGCAAATGCAAGTGGCGATTGCAAGATCAAACCCTTGTTAGTGTACCACTCGGACAACCCCCGGGTGTTCAAACGAAATAATATTTGTAAAAGTGCACTACCAGTTATGTGGCGCTCGAACACTAAATCTTGGGTCACAAGACAATTCTTTACTGAGTGGATAAACGAAGTGTTTGCCCCCCAGGTTAAGGCTTACCTCATTGAAAAGAGCTTGCCAATGAAATGTCTTCTGGTTATGGACAATGCTCCTGCACATCCTCCAGGTCTCGAGGATGACTTGAAAGAAGAATACAGCTTTATCAAAATCAAATTCTTGCCCCCCAATACTACTCCCATACTCCAGCCCATGGACCAACAGGTCATTTCAAACTTCAAAAAACTCTATACCAAGGCCCTTTTCAGAAAGTGTTTTGAAGTGACCAGTGACACGAAGTTGACCCTAAAGGAATTCTGGAAGGAACACTTCAGCATCCTCAACTCTGTTAACATGATTGACCAAGCTTGGCGAGGTGTGACCTATAGGACATTGAACTCTGCCTGGCGTAAGCTGTGGCCATCATGTGTCACAGAGAGGGAGTTTGAAGGTTTCCAACCAGAGGCGGGTCCAAGCACTGCTACCCCTGTAATTTCTGATGACACTGATGTCGTTGAGGAAATTGTTGTCATGGGCAGGAGTTTGGGGCTTGAGGTCGACAAGGATGATATTGATGAGCTTGTAGAAAGCCATTCTACCGAGTTGACTGTGGAGGAATTGTTGCACCTGCAACAACAACAGCAGCAGGATCTGATTGTGGAGCAGGAATCTTCAGAAGAGGATGAGGTGAGGGAGGATGTTCCAAGTTCTCTCATCAATGAAATTTGTTCCAAGTGGGCAGATGTGCAGGCTTTTGCTGAAAAATACCACCCAGAAATTGCAGTAGCAAACCGGGCAGTGCATATGTTTAATGATAGTGTCATGTATCATTTTCGAAGAATACTGCAGAGGAGGAAGAAACAATTAACAATAGACCAGTTTTTCACAAAAGAAAAGAAAGCTGCTACATCAAAGCCTGTTTCTCCTCCAAAGAAGAGACAAAGAAGAGAAGAAACCCCTGAAATAGATCTGCCCACCCTTTCATTGGAGAGAGAAACAACTCCTGAAGGAGAACTACCCCGCCACATCATGGAAGGGGACTCTCCTTCCAAGCAGTAACCTCCCCCTTCCATCCTCTCCACATCCATCCCTGTATGCCATCGAACCGCTGCTCAAAGGTATGTTCACTACAGTACAGAAAATGGTTTAAAATTGTTTTATTTTAGTACAGTAAATGGTTTAAAATTGTTTT
This sequence comes from Palaemon carinicauda, assembly GCF_036898095.1. Lineage (NCBI taxonomy): Eukaryota > Metazoa > Arthropoda > Malacostraca > Decapoda > Palaemonidae > Palaemon > Palaemon carinicauda. Next base: position 124,225,814 of record NC_090730.1, read on the forward strand.
ATAGGATTTTCTGACCAATTTCATACACATTTAGATAATTATTGTTGTTTAGGTACACGTTTTATTAATATTTTGGGCCTGTTCGAGTGCTTGGGAACGGAATAGAATATATACCATTATTTCTTATGGGGAAAAAAAATTCGGTACTCGAACAAATCGGAGGTCGAACACGGATCTCGAACGGATTATGGTCGAGTACCGAGGTATCACTGTATATATATATATATATATATATATATGCCTATATTCTGCATATATAAATAAATATATGTACATATATAAATATATATGTATATATATACAGTATATGTATATATATGTATATATATACAGTATATATAAATATATATGTATATATATATACAGTATATGTATATATATATGCATATATATATACAGTATATGTATAAATATAAATATATATGTATATATATATATACGTATATATATATATATATATATATATATATATATATATATATATATATATATATATATATATATATATATATATATATATATATATATATACGTAAACATGTACATATAGGCAAGGTCTAAATCTCTCTCTCTCTCTCTCTCTCTCTCTCTCTCTCTCTCTCTCTCTCTCTCTCTTATATATATATATATATATATATATATATATATATATATATATATATATATATATATATATATATATATATATATATATATATATATATATATATATATAGATATGCAGAAGAACCACAGGGAAAATGAAAATACGAAATATACGCTTAAGTCCTGACTAGTTTCGTGATACTTCTTCAGAGGACTGATTTATTGGGAGAGGTATCTTTACATTTCATAGGGAAAGCAAACGTAAGAACATACATATAGAGATTTAGAGAACAATGACACTCCCTTACCAGCTACCTGGGCTTGAGTCAGGTGTTAAGTGGGAGGAGTCCCCAAGCTCATTAGACACCTGCCAAAAAGGGTCATTTTTAGTGGCGGGTAAATTCTTGTTTTTTCTTTTTACTATCAAGAGAGATAAAATTTTATGACAAATCCCCAGACATATTCCTGTCGAATTCAGGAATCTGGTCATAGATTTGAAATAAACCCATCTCCACCATGATAGCTGAATCGTGAGTTTGCAACACGTGGTTATTTTAAATGAACATATATCACAAGCACACGTGATTTCAATCAATGTAAATATTACCCACGAATGGCATTTAAAACCGAATTCTATCTTGGGAATATATATCCACTTGGAATTCGTTTTATGGTAACAATGCAGACTCGTACTTGTCGACACCTCTCCAACCCGCCCCCTCTAACCTCGCTCTCCACATCAGTGCACCCACGGATGCCTACGCCCACCTCCTCACGTCGTACCCGGAAGTTTTCCGTCCAGAACTTCGCCAAACACCCACGGTTCCTGCCAAGCATGGTATTTATCACCATATCAAGACGACGGGACCCCCAGTCTTCGCAAAATTCAGACGTCTGGCACCGGAACAATTGGTAGCCGCCAAACAGACCTTCGCTGAAATGGAGGAAATGGGCCTTTGCCGAAAGGCCTCCAGCCCATGGTCGTCACCCTTACACATCGTTCTGAAGAAAGACGGCTCCCTCCATCCGTGCAGGGATTACAGGCGCCTGAACATGCAAACAGAACCGGATCACTAACACCTCCCAAACATTGCCGACGTGACCTCCTACCTGCACAAAGCGAAGGTTTTCTCTACGCTCGACCTCCTGAAGGGGTATTATCAGGTGCCTATGAACCCAGAAGACATCCCCAAGACCGCCATCACCACTCCGTTTGGTACATACACCTTCAATTAATCCTGTTTTGGCCTTCGTAATGCTGGGGCAACGTTTCAACGTCTCATGGATGGTATCTTAGGGGACCTCCCTTTCTGTGTAAGTTATGTGGACGACATACTTGTGTTCTCCTCCTCAAAAGAGGAACACCTCCGTCACCTGCGCATCATGCTCGACCGCCTGCAACAAAACAGCCTTGTAGTCCGGTACGACAAGTGTACCTTTGGCGCCAACGAAGTGTCGTTCTTAGGGCACCGTACCACTCCTGAAGGAGTCCATCCCCTCCCTGAGAAGGTAGCAGCCGTTCAGAACTTCCCCGCGCCCTCGACCGTCAAAGCTTTGCAGGAATTCTTGGGCATGATCAACTATTATCACCGTTTTCTGCCAGCCATTGCCGCCACTCTTGCTCCCTTCTACGCCTCCCTCAAGGGCAAGCCAAAGGACATGAAGTGGGGTCCCCTTCAAGAAGCAGCCTTCTGCAATGCAAAAAAGGCCTTATCAACTGCTCTGGCTCTGACTTTTCCTATCCCACACGCCTCTCTCCTTCTTTCCACCGATGCCAGCGACGTCGCTATTGGTGCAGTACTTGAGCAGGTGGTCAACGGCTCGCCGCGCCCTTTGGGGTTCTTCAGAAAGAAAACTGTCCAAGGCAGAATCGGGTTATTCTACCTTCGACCGAGAATTGCTGGCGGTGCACTTGGCTATCCGTCACTTTCGCCATTTCTTAGAAGGTATGCCCTTCGTCATTCGCACAGACCACATGCCTCTGGTGCACGCCTTCACTCGACAGTCTGACGCCTGGTCCGCCATCAACGCCGACATCTCTCCGCCGTGACTGAATACAATTGGACCCCTCAATACGTCCCTGGGAAAATGAATCCCGTTGCCGATGCCCTGTCAAGAAACACGTTGGCTGCCGTTCAACTGGGATTGGATTACAACGCCCTGGCTGAAGCCCAATGACAGGATCCAGAGTATCAAGCTTGTAGGACATCCTGCACGTCCTCTCTGACGTCAGTACTGGTAGACCGCAACCTTGGATTCCTGCTCCCATGCGCCGACAGGTGTTTGATTTCATTCACGGCCTTTCACATCCCTCGTGCCATTCTACTGCACAGCTGCTGAAGGCAAAGTTCAATTGGCATGGCATTTCTAAGAATGCTAAGGATTGGGTCCGTGCCTGTACTTCTTGCCAAACTTCCAAAGTACATCGACACACGGATTCAGGAGTGGGCACCTTTCCTCAACCACAACGTGGTTTCGCACATGTTCACATCGACGTTGTAGGCCCCCTACCCACATCACAAGGACATCGTTACCTGTTTACCGTCATCGACTGCTCCACTTGTTGGCCTGAAGCCATTCCCATGGAAACTGCAATGTCTGCCTCATGTACATCTGCCTTACTCTCTGGATGGATTTCAAGATTCGGTATCCCTGAGCATATTACTTCTGACAGGGGAACCATTTTCACCTCTCAATTGTAGACGTCATTAGCGAATCTCCTGGGCATCACCCTACATCAGACAACGGCCTACAACCCCGCTGCCAATGGAATGGTTGAACGTTTTCATCACACCCTCAAAGCAGCTTTGATGTCCCGCTGCAAGGATTGCAACTGGTTTACTCAGCGTCCCTGGGTCCTCCTGGGACTAAAGACCACTCCTAAAGACGCTCTCGATGTCTCGGCAGCTGAAATGGTGTATGGCGACCCGTTGGTCGTCCCTGCCGAATTTTTTCCTTTTACAACCTCCTCCGACGATCTCCAGCGCATACGTCACGTCGTGGGCAAATTTACTCCATGCCGCCAGACTTACAAGCCCCCAGCGAAGCATCACATACCAACAGACTTGCACTCTGCAACGCACGTCTTCCTGCGCAACGACACTAGCAAGCCACCACTAATGCCCCCTTACAGGGGCCCTTTTCTTGTGATCCGACGCAGTCCGAAGGCATTCCTACTAAACATTCGTGGCAAAGAAGACTGGGTCTCCATTGATTGTCTAAAACCTGCTTATCTTCTGCCAGATGACCCGCCTACAGTTCGCCTCTCTAGATCAGGGCGCCCTATTTAACATGTACAGTATGTTATTTTTAGGGGGGGAGCCATGTACCAACCGTGTGTCACACGATCGTACATAAATTATTTTGTATATATTATGCTTGTATCTGCGCTCTTCCCTCGCACTAAAAAGAACCTGAATGATCATGTCTCCGGTTTTCCTCTGTAACATTGTCTGTCTTTCGAACATGTTACGTCCTGTTGCCTTGAGGTTTTGTATATAAAGGAGAGTGTTCCTTAATAAAGTATTTAGTTGATTGCATCCTGCCTTTGAGTTCACAACCCTCTCTCGGCCCGTCACAGTGTGTGATCTACACTAAGACTATGATCTAGCATGAAAAATACAACACTCTATATTGTGATCTACATTTAAATTACCTACCTAAGGTTATCCTTAAACCTCGTAATTGAAAAGTATGATTTATAATACCCTTGGTTTGGGGATTTGCAGTTAGGTCAACGCATAACCTGGAGTTGATATCTACGATTTCTGAAATAACCTACAATTCTCATTCCAAGTTCAGTTATTAAAGTCTGGAACCGACGTTTAGTTAGTTCTTTATCCATGTTGTATAGGATTTTTCATAACTCTAACCATCGTGTGCATCCAGTTCTTCCTAGACTGTACCACCTTCTACGTAGTACTATGGTTGCAATTATTTCTAACAGTCTTGCCTTATCCATCTCAATGATCAACACCACAAAGTATTCTGTAAGTTTTATTCTAGTTGTGATCCGATTACGGAATGATCTTCCTAATCAAGCAGTAGAATCGTTGTAACTTCAGAAATTCAAACTTGCAGCGAATGTTTTTATGTTGAACAGTCTGTCATGAGTCTCTCTTCATAGTTTTTACATGTCAGATATATTGTAACTTTATTACTGATCTAAAGATATTTTGAATCCCTTTTCATCAATTTTCATATGATATATTTATTTCCTTGTTTCCTTTCCTTACTGAGCTATTTTCCCCTGTTGGATCCCTCGGAAATATAAAATCCAGCTTTTCCAGCTGGGCTTGTAGCTTAGATGGTAATAATAATAATAATAATAATAATAATAATAATAATAATAATAATAATAATAATAATAATAATAATAATAATAATAATAATAAGATTATTGTAGTATAACTATGAATATTACCCCATACAAAAATACGATAAGGAGATTAAGGTTTTTACTTCTAATACCTGTAAACAGAATGGACATTATAAAAAAAAAAGGGAAACAAATATATTTTGGGGTATCTGTTCGTGTTATTTTCCAATGCAAGAAAATCTTGAGGTGATTGTAAAGTATGGACAGATACAATTCTTGTTAGCTTTAGATTTGGCGTCCTTCATTACACAATATTTCAAATTAATTTCTTCCTGCGAGTTCACGTAATGTTCCTGAATATTCACAGTAGTGAGTTGAAATAATTGATTCCAAAGTGGCTTCGTCTTTTCCTCAAAAACATAGAAGTATCGACAATCTGCGTCCCTATCCAGTGCGAAACCCCGTGGACCATTTCTTCTTCGCTGATTTTTGGTTTTGAACACACAAGCTTCATTGACAGTTGATTCAAGTCTTCTCTCGCCAATTAATAGGAGGCCACAGTTGCATCTCCTACAGTCAGTAAACCGAGCTCAATCTTCATATCAATTTACTTCATTGTGAAATTCCCTGGTATTCATGCATGTTAACTAATTGAGTCTATGTTTATAAGTACTTTCCAATGGATATAGTATCCTTCTAGAGATTTTATGGAATCTCAAAGCTTTACTGTATGACATTGCTAGATCTCCGAGCTTAAGCTTTGTCCTAAATCATCCATCCATCAAAATTTGAGTCAACAGCACAAAACATATCTGGTGGTTCAGTCTTAAATTACTCGTACCAGTGGATTAACAAGAAACGAGGCCACAGAAAACGTTCAGTAGTAAAAACGTTTCCGTTCATCACACACGATAGTAACTCCTATAAATCTGTGTATATCGGCATCATCATCATCATCAGCTGTGACTAGTCCAATGCAGGACAAAGGCCTCAAACATGTCCTTCTTCTCCAGTCTATTTATTGTCTTTCTGGTTATATCTGAACCGTTGCCAGTATATACCCAAAAATAATCTTAGTTCATCAATCCATCGTATTCTCTTCCTTTTTCTGTTTCTTTTGCAATCTCTAGTGGCCTATTCTGTTATCCTTATTGTCCATCTATTATCTGACATTCTCATTATATGTCCTGATCATTTCTATTTTTTTTACTTACATGTTGAAATATCCTCTACTTCAGTTTTCTCCTGAATCTATGCTGCTCTTTTCCTGACTCTAAGGCGGCGTCCACACAAACCGAATCAATTCAATTCATGGAGAATCATTATTTTTGTTTAATGGACGGAGAATCATTTGATTCAATTAATTTTGAATCAGCGCTGTTTATACCGACAGAACAAACTGTCAGAATCAAGAGGAAGTGGTGCAAAGGCTGACTTAAACGAGGATAGTCCAAGAAGACTAAGAGTGCCTGAAATTAATAGAAAAGGACCTGATTTTATTAGTTTCGGACACATGTTACCAGATTTGATAATTTATTCAGACAAGTTTTATGATTTTTTCTGGATGACCAATGAACAATTTAAAATGTTCATTCAAAGGCAATTGATTACTTCTGTTCTTCCTAACATTAATGTTAGCTTGGCTACCTTGTACCTTGGTATTCTCTCTCTCTCTCTCTCTCTCTCTCTCTCTCTCTCTCTCTCTCTCTCTCTCTCTCTCTCTCTCTATATATATATATATATATATATATATATATGTGTGTGTGTGTATACATACATATATATATATATATATATATATATATATATATATATATATATATATATATATATATATATACATATATATATATATATATATATATATATATATATATATACATATATATATATATATATATAAATATATATATATACATATATATATATATATATATATATATATATATATATATATAGTTTTATATATATATATATATATATATATATATATATATATACATATATATATACGATATGTGTGTATATCTGTATAATCTATTGATCTTCCCCTTGCAATAAGAGATTTTTTTTTAGAATCAGTTCCCTGTCATTTGGTCAGTCCTTTCTTCCTTTATTTATTTTTTTCTTTTTTTTTTTATTTTGGAAGGGACATGTCTATCAAGCAGTCGCTCCAATGGTAAAGTCATTCTTCTTTTAAAAAAATTGAAAAACCAGGGATGAATTTTCATCGCATATTTCTGATATAGAACCCTCCATATTTTGTTTAAACTCAATAATATATGTGAAGCATAACTTTCTTTTATTTGATAGGCAATAAATTTTTCGATTAGCTCAGAGAGTTTTATTCTGACGGTGTGTGCACATTTGATAACCACCGTATGTTGCAAAGCTGATCTCTTGTATCATTCTGCCAAAAAATTATATCCTTCTTTTTGTCTGATTAACATATTTGCTCCTATTATTTTCGTATTGTTACAAATTTTCTTGACGAGGAAAAAGTAAGAAAATAATTACTATCTTTTATAATTGTGTTCATCCATTTGTTTTAATTTCTTTTATAAAATTTGTGTTTATTGTTTTCCACTGTACATGCCACTCCCTAAACCCCAACCATATTTATTCAATAGTAATACTAGTTAACCCCTACCGAAAGAAATTATGAAAATATACAATTCCTTGTTAAATCTTTCCTTGTTTATAACTTGATAAGTGCATTGATAACGGTAAAATAAGAATTATACTTTTTTTTGACTCCATTAACTAGTTCTGTTTTATGTTTGCATGGTACACCCATAAAATAAAAAAAGACAGTAAAATGCTTCACTTTTAAATTTCATTCTTAAATAGTATTCTAGTATATGACCATAGAGAAATCTATTTATCGTAGTAGTGCATGGCTCAAAAATTTATATATCGATAATTTATACTTGTCATTCTAACATTTTATTCATACCAGTTTACCTTTTAGTGCATCGCAATGAGTTATTTCATATCCATTCAACTTTAAAATGTCTACTAAGATTCTAGCATGCCTTGATGTATAACTTTACATGGGCAGCTAAAAGAGATATAGCTTACATCGATTTCTTGACAGTAAATATAACGTATATATGTATTTTTCCCTTCAGTTAATGCAAATCATCTAATCAGGGCTGTCATTCGTATGATAATCATTGCACATGCAAGGCCTTGCGTATAGAGTATGTGCGATTATTTTGGACATCGCACGCTTTTGTACGATAATTTCGAAGTTTGAGAATAGAAGCAAAAAATATATATAACCTTTTGTTTTCCTACGAAAATGTTATCAAAATAGTTCTTCAAAATTAATAAAATCTCTTTCCTTTCGGGTTGTTTTCGTGTTAATGGGGGTAGACTACTACTCTTGTGGGACCGTAGGTGGGAGGAAAAGGTCAAGAAAATAACTCTATGGAAGGAGAAAGGTTCGAGAGAAAGGTTACGGATTACTTTAGCATAGGATCAGGCAAGAGGCGGCACGAAAACAACACAATTAAAGATCTTGTTATAGAGATACTTTTACTATTTACTTGGAATTTTCTCTTTAAATAAGAATCGAAGTTATGTGTTATCTGTATGAATATCTTCAACAATTTATACGTTTCTATTTGCTGCAAATCTAATTTCATTTAAACAATTATTGAGGTATATATTAGAGCATTAGGAAGCTCAAAATTGATATTTCATTGATACAAGTTGTCAGGGAGAGTTGTGTCTGCAGAACTGATTTGAAATTGTCTTCATGGTCCAATTCATTGAAGTCTTCTACCATGTTTTTATTATAGTTTGCAGAAAAATCATTACGTTTTCTTCAGTCAGACAAAGAAGTTTTCATGATACTGCACTACACGTGAAAGTTTCGCTGCTATATAAGGAATTATTATTGTTATTTATAGAAAGAAAGTACGTGATAAAAACTAGCCTTAAAACAGTAGATCCATGTAGAGTAGATAATTATCTCAAGGATACGGAGTTAGTAACAGTTCACTATTACACAAAAATGTTTTTGGCCGAGGTGTGATATATATATATATATATATATATATATATATATATATATATATATATATATATATATATATATATATATATATATATGTACATATATATATATGTACATATATATATATATATATATATATATATATATATATATATATATGTATGTATGTATGTATATATGTATGTTTATACACACACACACATATATATATATATATATATATATATATATATATATATGTGTGTGTGTGTATATATATATATACGTATATATATACACACACACACATATATATATATATATATATATATATATATATATATATATATATATACGTATGTATATATATATATATATATATATATATATATATATATATATATATATATATATATATATATATATATATATATATATATATATATACAATATATGTATGTGAGCATGTGTGAGTTTATTAAACAATTATACTGAAATACCTTTAAATAAGCAATTTATGTTATGTAGAAAGTATGTACGATAATTTCGTATGAAACGATAACTTTTAAAGGTCATGTACGATAATCCAGTGGAAATAATCTGCCAGCCCTGCATCTAGTATAAATAATTATACACGACTCATTTTTCTCCTTAAGAGTTCTAGAAAATGCGATGAATACCAAATAAGTGACAAATACTGATACAAAATCCTTTAAAAAAGCTATTTATCATTAGGACGGTAATTTGTTGTAGGTTTTCTGAGTAAAAAATGAGACCAATACTGTTGATCAAAAAAGGGAAAATATACTTCAGATAAAAACATGGGAAAATACATGAAAATATTTCCAACCAAACTTAATTTGTACTTTTGATTTTTTATCTTAAATAGTCTTTCCTCTTTACGATCTGAGATAGAATAAAGCTTTGAAATTTGAAATGAAAATAATGTCACTATACTAACATAAAAGCTAATTTCACAAAGACTTATCAAGGAAAAGCCTCATTAAGCTTACTCAGTCACGTAGATATGTATGTGCCCGGTGTACCGGTTTCAAATTACCCCCTCCAAATCTTACCCCCCGGTAATTTGAAACCGGATTCAAACTACCGGGGGGTAACTTGATACCGGTTTCAAGCTACCCCCGGGGGTAATTTGAAACTGGTTTTATGCTACCCCCCTGGTTTCAAATTACCCCCCTCGTTTTTGCGCAGGATCTCATCATTTATGAATATTAATAAATTGCTTTTGATCAGGGTCAACACAATCATTAGGTAATATGTATATACATGTACTGTTTCACCTATTGGTATCGTTTATTAATATCCAGCCTTTATCCGTCTTATGTTTATATCTTAGCTAATAAATGTCGGATATTCCATTATCAGTCATGCGCGCATATTTGACCGAGACAGGAAGACGAGGTGAAATTTGATTTTGACTGTTATTTTTTCCATTATTTGAAATATTTCATAATTATATTGCAAGCAAATATTATATAAGGTATAATCAACATATTGATCATAAGTATATATATATATATATATATATATATATATATATATATATATATATATATACATATACATATACATATATATATATATATATATATATATATATATATATATATATATATATATATACACATATACATATACATATATATATACATATATATATAATACATGCATATGTATTTTTATGTATGTTGTAAATACTATATCATTCATGATATCTGTAAATAATTGACACTTTTAATAAAGCAAGATTGTAAGCAATTATAACAGTTTTAATAGAACATGATACAGTACATGCTGTTTGCTGCTACTGTACTTACATTGGTTGTTTGTATACGAAAACACCTGGACTACGGAAAAGTCGTTACACTTTATAGCCCTCTATGGATGACATTGAACACAGCTTGTGTTAATCTGAGCTCACAACTGTTGTTACTGATTTTAGCCTAAAGGCAGGCAGCTGTGTGTTATCATGGGCTAAATCAAATCGTATTTAAACCATCTTCCAGAATAGTAAGTGATGGATTCGTGTATGGATTTTTTTTCTCTGTTGTTGATCTCGAAATGGAAAATTATTAAAAAACGGTGTCATAAAATGTTTAAGAATTTTACCTGAAATGTATCATAAAGAAAAAAAAAGACCTCGCCAAATAGTCACCTGTACATTTCCATGCGGTTTATATAACACTTCTGCCCCTTTGTCATAGCTCCATTCTTTCTTATTACTCATTTCATCAAATGACAAAACAGCAATACCTAGTAATCGAGACTTCATACCATCTTTAATGTCCTCTGGTTTAAAATGAATCGAGCTAACAGTAGCTTACACAACATTAATTCTGTCTGCACGACGACATGCATGTTGGTAATTTATATTTGAGCTTTTATTTTTTACGTGCATAGCATCCAAATACTACGAAGTTACTAGGCATATTGCCGCCCGAAGCTCATGCACCTAAAGCACATGAATAAAATCTATAGAAGATAGAAAAAAAAAAATCTCGACAATCACGCGCACACTGAAATAAAATAAAGTTTTACCTCGCCGTGATCACTAAACCTTAAATGAAAGTCTGTAACTTTAAATATTGTGAATTAGGGAATTATATGACACTTTAGGTCTTAAATACGAAAATATCAATAATCACACGAACAGAAATAAAATAAAATTTTACCTCGCCTTTATCACAAAACCTTGAATTACAGTCTGTGACTTTTAACGTATCATATAATTCACTAATACACAATTTTTGGTCTTAAATACCAGATTAAACTACTTTTACTACTGCCGCGAAGCCAACAATAAATGCATGATACAGATTTACGATGTCACATGAATTATTTATCATTCTGATGAGAGGGTTACTTGAAAACAGAGGGGGTAACTTGAAACCAGTTTCAAACTAACCCCCCCCCCCGGTAATCTGAAACCGGTTTCAAGTTACCGGGGGGTAATTTGAAACGGGGGGTAACTTGAATCCTTTACACCGGTCGTAATGTTACAAACAAACAAAATCACTTTGCATTTAAACTTTTCTTTTGTTTGAAAATTGTGTCATGTTCATCATTTATGGTCAGTTCTCATAGAATGTATAATTTTATTAGTAGTTATCTTTATTTGAGTCATCTATGAAATAGGTTCCCCCGCCCCCTCTCATTAAAAGAGATAACTAAAAGGTAATTACAAACTTGCTTAGTAAAGATGTCCTAAACTTAGCCAAAAGGAAAAATCATCAAAGGATGACAGCGCAATAAAGTTTTGTCTTTTGTTGTTACAAGAGTATTGTGACACAGCCTTCTATTCGAAAGATTATTGGTATATTGTATTTAAACTTGCAATAAATTTCTGATGGATTTTAAAGTGCATTTTCTGTACCTGGTTACTGTTACAAAGAAGCTTTTTATTAGATTTCTCTGAAATCCATTGATACATTTTGAGAAAGTTTCTAAGAATTTTCATTTGCTGTCTCTCCCCTATGATTAACTTTTCTTTAAATCGATGGTTATTTAACGATATTTGGCATGATGAAACACACTTAATCTTTTTTTTATCAATAAGGGAATCAAACAATACATGTTTCCACAATGTGTCACCAAAAGTTATTTTCTCTGCATTCGAGAAATATTGCTTAAACAATCAGTCAAAACTGCCTAAGTTATAAGAAATCACGTACTCATAAGATTGATATTGACATATATCTGCCCACACGGACACCCTGACTAATTTATAATTTTGAATGACAATTATTTTCTCAATTTTTATAGGAATAGATGAAACCCAGAGTTCAGTTATCGTAATTTTTCTAAACAACTTTAAAATTTATTTTATTCATCTTAATAATTTTTTAACACGAAATACATATATTTTTAAATTCATACTATCTATTAGTAGGTTTGTACCCAATTAACAAAATATTCAGGAATAAAGAAAAAGATTCAGTTACAGGCACTCTTTGGAATGCCGGGCCGCAAATTATGTCTTATTTCTGTTCAGGATAAGAGAATAAAAGAGAAGAAAAATACGAAAAGTGCCGAGTCTCATTGGATAAATAAAGAATTCTGAGAAAGGTTTTGGAGTGGATAAACCTATTCAGGCACCCGGATCACCCAATAAATTACTCCGAAGATGGACGACTCATGGATTTATTGCAAACTGCTTTGGAATATTGAATCCAAGGTCAAATATATGCTCTCATCTTACAGATGTAGTTTCACTGATGAGAAAAAAAGATGTGTCTATTATCATTCCATTTTTTTTTCAAACGCTATCCTATCCATTTAGCTAAGCTGAAGGTGAATGTGACATTGAATTGAGGTATATTATAGCTATGTAGGTTGGCCAGGGCACCAGCCACCCGTTGACATACTACCGCTGGAGAGTTATTTAATCCTTTGACTGGCCAGACAGTAATACATTGAATCCTACTCTCTTGTTACGGCTCATTTTTTCTTTGCCTACATTTACACCGAACAGTCTAGCCTATTCCTTACACATTCTCATCTTTCCTCATACACCTGACAACAGTGAAATTACCAAACACTTCTTTGCTCAAGGGACTAATTACTGTGCTGTAATTGTTCAATGGCTACTTTCCTCTTGGTAAGGGTAGAGGAAACTCTTTAGCTATGGTAAGCAGCTCTTCCACTGTCTTGGGTTAGAGTTCTCTTGCTTGAGGGTACACTCGGTCACACTATTCCATCTTGTTTTTTTTTCTTCCTCTTGTGTTTTTGAAATGTTGTGTTGCGCAGGCTTAATAAAAAGGCCAAGGATGCCTCGTGGTTTATTAAGAGGTTATCTTTTCCCTATCAGTTTCTTTTTTCTTTTCAAAACCATCCTTACTGTCCTCCCTTCAGTTGAAGTGGCTATCCTGGAGGGTATTTAGCCTTGCATGGTGTATCAGTACCTCCCTGTTGACCAGTTTTTCCAACTTTTTTCCCATAGTCTGTAGGTGTGATAAATCACTTTATTTATATTTCTGTACATGGAAATCCGGGACCAGTACGTCCTAGATTTTGTCAATGTCGTCTGCTGAATCGCATGTTCGTGGTCGTCATGCAAATATTCAAGACCCTAGAGTTGCGTCTAGACAGTATGATATTCTTTTGTGCTCAGAAACTATAGTTTCTAATATGAGGCATTCATCTGAGCTCTTTTCAACTGAATATCCGGATTCTCATAAGTCCTGCTATGGATGTGGATGTCAAGAGATTCAAGTAATAAATATTTGCGGCAGGCATGACAACTTCTATTTGTTCTACATCTACCGGAATGCAGACATGGATGATTCTATCTTCAATTGTCTTCTTACCATAATGGCTACGATACAAGATGATAGAAAGACCTCCTTTGTCTTTGTTGGTGATTTTAATGCTGACCATAGGGAGTGGTTAAATTCTGTTTCTCCTACCGATCACCATGGCTTAAGAGCTTTAGAATTTGCCCCTGAATCTGGCTGTAAACAAATCATAAGTGAAGCCAAACACAGGTCTGGTAACTGCTTGGACCTCGTATATATAGACTCCCCTGGCGATATAACACGCAAGATTGGTTCTCCAGTTGTAACATCTGATCATGCCTGGATTTCTGCAATCTTTGGTGTAGATGCAACAGTTCTTCCTTTACTTACACCAGATGGGTCTGTCACTCACAGTCCAAAGGAAAAGGCAACCTTTTTGGCTGATGTGATTGACAGTAAACAGCGTAATGAGAAACTCGAACTTCCTCATTCTTGTTTACCTGAGGCAGAACTAACTAGTTTAGCTTTTTGATATCGTGAAATTGAAGCTCTGTCGATGGATCTTGATACTTATGGAGGTGTAGACCCATATGGTATTTTTCCTTTGTTTCTTATAAAGACTGCAGATTTCTTAGCTCCAAAGTTATCTGTCCTTTTGCACAAGTTAGTGTACCAACCATGTGTCACACGATCGTACATAGTAACGACATTTCATTTTGTGTATATAGTATGATTGTATCTTCGCTCTCCCCTCGCACTGACAAGGACCTGAAATAACATGTCTGTTTTTCTCACCGTTAACTGTTAACCGGTACGGTGTCGGTTGAACAGGAAATTTCCTGTTATGTCTTTTATGCCTTCTTCACGTGGAGTTTATGTATATAAAAGCGAGTGTTCTGTAATAAAGTTACTCAGTTGCTCTCATCCTGCCTTTGAGTCACAACCTTCTCTCAGCTCGTCACATTAGCAAGAAGAGGGGCTTCTAGCACTCTGGAGAATTGGAAATGTTCCTCCACTATGTAAATGTGTTTGTGGTAACTCAAGTCCAACTGATTACCGCCCAATCTCCATAACTCCCATTTTATCTAAAGTTTTTGAACTCCTTTTGACAAAACGTCTTAATAGGTTTGCTGAAAGCAATCATCTGTTCCCTAGTTTACAATTTGGTCTTTGTAAAGGTCTTGGAGCATGTGATGCCCTTCTTACAATATCCAATGCTGTATAGAAATCCCTTGATTGTGGTCAGGAAGTTCCTATGATTGGCTTTCATTTTAGTGCTGCCTTTGACTGTGTTAATCTTGAGGCCCTTGTTTTTAAACTCAAACAGTTGGGAATGGGTGGCTGTTTTTTAGCATTATCTACTGAATTTTTTATGTAATATATCGCAAAAAGTTGTTGTTGCTGGCCATCATAGTGTGACGGTGCCGAGTGAGGGTTGTGAACTCAAAGGCAGGATGCAATCAACTGAGTTGTTTATTAAAGAACACTCTTCTTTATATACAAAACCTCAAGGCAACACGACATAACCTGTTCGAGAGACAGACAATGTCACAGAGCAAAACGGAGACATGATCATTCAGGTTCTTTTTAGTGTGAGGGAAGAGCGCAGATACAAGCATAATATATAAAAAATAAATATGTAAAATTGTGTGACACATGGTTGGTACATGGCTCCCCCCCTAAAAATGACATACTGTACATGTTAAATAGGGCGCCCTGATCTAGAGAGGTGAACTGTAGGCGGGTTATCTGGCAGAAGATAAGCAGGTTTTAGACGATCAATGGAGACCCAGTCTTCTTTGCGCCGAATGTTTAGTAGGAATGCTTTCGGACTGCGTCGGATCACAAGGAAAGGGCCCGTGTAAGGGGGCGTTAGTGGTGGCTTGCTAGTGTCGTTGCGCAGGAAGACATGCGTTGCAGAGTGCAAGTCCGTTGGTATGTGATGCTTCGCTGGGGGCTTGTAAGTCTGGCGGCACGGAGTAAATTTCCCCACGACGTGACGTATGCGCTGGAGATCGTCGGAGGAGGTTGTAGAAGGAAAAAATTCGGCAGGGACGACCAACGGGTCGCCATACACCATTTCAGCTGCCGAGACGTCGAGGGCGTCTTTAGGAGTGGTCCTTAGTCCCAGGAGGACCCAGGGAAGCTGAGTAAACCAGTTGCAATCCTTGCAGCGAGACATCAAAGCTGCTTTGAGGATGCGATGAAAACGTTCAACCATTCCAGTGGCAGCGGGGTTGTAGGCCGTTGTCTGATGTAGGGTGATGCCCAGGAGATTCGCTAATGACGTCCACAATTGAGAGGTGAAAGTGGTTCCCCTGTCAGAAGTAATATGCTCAGGGATACCGAATCTTGAAATCCATCCAGAGAGTAAGGCAGATGTACATGAGGCGGACGTTGCAGTTTCCATGGGAATGGCTTCAGGCCAACGAGTGGAGCGGTCGATGACGGTAAACAGGTAACGATGTCCTTGTGATGTGGGTAGGGGGCGTACAACATCAACGTGAATGTGTGCGAAACGACGCTGAGGTTGAGGAAAGGTGCCCACTCCTGAATCCGTGTGTCGATGTACTTTGGAAGTTTGGCAAGAAGTACAGGTGCAGACCCAATCCTTAGCATCCTTAGAAATGCCGTGCCAAATGAATTTTGCCTTCAGCAGCTGTGCAGTAGAACGGCACGAGGGATGTGAAAGGCCATGAATGAAATCAAACACCTGTCGGCGCATGGGAGCAGGAATCCAAGGTCGCGGTCTACCAGTACTGACGTCACAGAGGAGGGTGGTGTTGGAGACTTCGAGGGGAAAATCTTCCCAACGGAGAGACGTGCAGGATGTCCTACAAGCTTGATACTCTGGATCCTGTCGTTGGGCTTCAGCCAGGGCGTTGTATTCCAATCCCAGTTGAACGGCAGCCAACGTGTTTCTTGACAGGGCATCGGCAACAGGATTCATTTTCCCAGGGACGTATTGGAGGGTGCAATTGTATTCAGCCACGGCGGAGAGATGTCGGCGTTGACGGGCGGACCAGGCGTCAGACTGTCGAGTGAAGGCGTGCACCAGAAGCATGTGGTCTGTGCAAATGACAAAGGGCGTACCTTCTAAGAAATGGCGAAAGTGACGGACAGCCAAGTGCACCGCCAGCAATTCTCGATCGAAGGTAGAATAACCCGATTCTGCCTTGGACAGTTTTCTGCCTTTGACCACCTGCTCGAGTACTGCACCAATAGCGACGTCGCTGGCATCGGTGGAGAGAAGGAGAGGGGTGTGTGGGATAGGAAAAGTGAGACAGACAATGTTACAGAGCAAAACGGAGACATGATCATTCAGGTTCTTTTTAGTGCGAGGGAAGAGCGCAGATACAAGCATAATATATAAAAAATAATTATGTACAATTGTGTGACACACGGTTGGTACAATAGTGAGTATATGAATGTAATATCTTGTGTTCCTCAGGATAGTGTTCTTGGTGTATTACTTTCCAAGTTATATACACATGACAATTCGGTATGATTTCAGCATATTTTCAGAGGCTTTGTTTTTCAATTCTGCTTAAGAAAACTTGCATATGTAGATCTTCAAACTCAATTTCATCATATATGAAAATATCAACAAAAAAAGACTAATGATTTTTTTTTTCATTTATTTAGACTGGCTCTGTGTCAGACTTCTTTTCATGAAAAAGTATCTATCATTAAATCAATTACCATACCATTGGCTTCGATAAACATCAACAAAGAGCATAAACATTCGAAAAATCTATTGTTTGAGTACCCAGCAAATCAACACAAGCGTCCTTTCAGTTGTTACCAGACGAAACTTTTTTCAATTTACTTTTAATTTCAGATTCATTTTGTGTTGGAAATGCGTTAACCAGAAGTTTTCCATTTGTTTTCGAAGAGGATTTAAAAGCTAGGTATCAGAGAAAGATGTTTTGCTATCTGTTTACATCTATAGAATTTATTCAATTTGTTCTTCCAAAATCATCGTACCTGGCTTTACATTCTAGCTTTTTGAAGAATTTTTACATTTACCGGAACTTATGTTAGTTGTCGATTATTCTCATTACTTCCTGTTTTTTAATATTGTGGATATCTTTTATGTCTGTCATCCAAAGATAAATATCTCTTAATTTCTCTATTCACTTATCCGGCTGTTTTATCATATTATTATTATTATTATTTTTATTATTATTATTATTATTATTATTATTATTATTATTATTATTATTATTATTACTAGCTAAGCTACAACCATAGTTGGAAATGCATGATGATATAAGCCCAAGGGCTACAACAGAAAAAAATAACCCAACGAGGAAAGGGAACAAAGAAATACACGAGAAGTGATGACAAATAAAATAAAATATTTTAAGACCAACATCAACCTTGAAACAAGAGGAAATGAATCAAGACGGAATAGAGTGCCCGAGTGTACCCTCAAGCAAGAGAACGCTAACCCAAGACAGTGAAAGACCATGGTAAAAAGCCTATGGCACTACCAAGGGCCATAGGAAAATGGTTTGATTTTAGAGTGTCCTTCTAGAATATCTGCTTACCATAGCTAAGGCGTCTTTTCTACCCTTACCAAGCAGAAAGTATTCCCTGAACAATTTCATTGCAGTGGTTAACCCCTTAGTCAAAAAAGAATTGTTTGGTAATCTCAAGTGTTGCCAGGCGTATGAGGACAGAGGAGAATGTGAAAAGAATAGGCTCAGCTATTCGGTGTATGTGTAGGCAAAAACTAAATGAGCCGTAACCAGAGGGAGGGATCTAATGCAGTACTGTCTGGACAGTCAAAGGATCCAAAAGCTCTCTAGTGGTAGTATCTCAACGGGTGGCTGGTGCCCTAGCCAATCTGCTACTAAAATGCATCCTCTCATCATTTTAACATTAAAAATTACTATTTTCTAATTTCTGAAAGAAAATACTAAAAATGTAGAAGTGTATGATAGATAACTCCGTCAACAAATTGATAGATATCTGAGAGACTTTGTCCTAAAGTAACACCCATGGCTCTAGACAAGAAAAGGAAAGGAGTGATTGGAGAAAATAACGTCCGCCCAAGTTGCTTTTCTTGTAGAATTAGTAGCATTGTTTACCAGATGAATATTATAATTTTTGATTAACAATCATTTTTCCTGTATATTTTTTCATTCTATTTGTAAAGCACTTCTATAATCTCATAACGATTTCTGTTAATTCAAGAGGAATTATGGGTTAGGATACTGACTATCTACTGTAGAGTTAAATTATAGTATCGCTTCAGACTCAGATTTTATTACATATGCCATCTCTCAATAAATAGTCGATGGTGCAAAACAAAGTAAAAGTTCTCGTTTTTATTTCTTTACACATTTTCCAATTCTTGATGATAAAGTGGTTAAAGCAACATATCTAAATGCCACAACTTTCTCTTGCTGGGCCACGTTTATGTTTTAGGGAATACTGATAAGAGTTAAAGGGTACCTATTTCTTTTAGTAATAGGGCATATTAAAAGACTTGGTGCTAACTGTTTTCTTTATCTAAGGTCATAAAGTTTAATTTAGGCATGAACCATTTCTCCTAGAAGTTCTATTTTACCTACAACTTTTCATGTTTTCCTTCTTTACATAACTAAATAAAATACAAATTGGGTTCTTCCAAAGATTCGGTTTCGCCACTAACCACGGGGGTTTCTTGATATAACTTTTATTATTATTTCTTAGCCATTTCTTAAGCGAACGTGTAAAATCTGACAGCTTTCCTCAGCAGACTGATCACAGTACGTTGCCTTCGCCCTTAACTGACATTTTAGGAAATGAGGATGACAGTGATGCTCTCTTTTTTACTGTTTCAGAATACCTTTGCAAATTTTAATGACAAATTTCTGTCCAGCTTTCATGTTGTTAATTTTCACCTATTTTCCCCAATGTTATCAACTTCCCTGCTACATATTTCATTCTGGAATAGTGATATTCTTCATTATCATTTTATTTTTACTTTCAATTCATGAATCCTTACTGTACAGAATGGTCCTCTCAACCCCAAAGCCTAAGCTTTGGTCTTAAGTTTCATATGTATGTCCAGTCCTGCTTCTCTTTCCTTTGCTAACTTTAAGTTGTCCGTCTATAGAATGTAGATTTGTTTGATGTTGTTATAAAACTATTGTGATTTGGCCTTTTATTTCTCAATTTTTAAGTAATTTTGTAAATAATCTACTTTACCTTGTTACTGTCATTAAGTTTTCTAATAAATTTTCATTATCGATTGGAATGGCGTCATAAAGAAAGGCAGAACTGCGTCAATTACATAAATTGAATTAGTGTTTACATGACCAAACCGGAAACAGAAACAAATACAAAAAAAAAACACACACATTTATAATTCCCTTTTCTATAGTTTTTTTAATGTATATAGATATACTATAAGCTAATTTATTCAAAAGCGGAAGCGTAAAGCTTTATTTGAGTAGGCTTAAATGAAAAAGTTGAGAGCTTTCAAAATGAATGCAAGATAATGAAGGCCAACAAACTTTCCCTTCTGCGAGGATAAATTGTTTTTGAGAATTCTAGTGTAGCCTAGCGGCCTCAAAAAATAAAAAGTAGTTAAATAAAATTGTTGTTGAATGGTATATTTCTCTTATTTCATACTCATTAAGGAATTTTTTTTTCTTTTGTTTTTTTTTTTTTTGCAATGTATTTATATCAGGAGAAAACTTTAGTTTTAACATTTACATTCCTCTCCTTTTAAATTGGCTGACTCTTTTGGCCTTGCGGGCTCAGTGCAACATCGCTGCTCAAATTTATTTTGTTTAATAAAAAACTTACTTAGGAATAAGTAAGAGAGAGATCAACCAGTTTATGAGTAGTCTTTGTAACTATAACAAGATAGTAATATTATTAATAACAATCATTTTAATAGGGTTGATAATTATATTAATTCTGATAATTCTTATATAAATATTAATTTTGATAGTGTTCTATTTATTTATTTTTGATATACGTAGATGTATGAAAATAAATACATGCATGTAGATACATATAAGCCTATAAATCAATAAAATCATCGATTTATACACATTATTACACAAAAGCATATGGAACGTAGGGAATAATATGTAACATATTAAAGTAGTTATTAAAGTAATTCTGAGATACGAATTCTATATTTACATACAAATGAATCTTGTGATGTCTGATAGAAAATATATAATGAAATATTTCAACGCTGTAATTGATTAGGAAATCAAGCGAAAAAATCAGTCTTTCAATGTGGATTTTCAAGAACTAATTTTCTGATTTTCAGACTTTTTGCAAAGTTGAGACTTTCCGCAACCTCATCCCAAAAGTACTGAGGCTTTTTTCTAATGCTATTCTTTATATCATTCGAATTTTTCCACTTTTTTCAAAGTTCTTTCAAAAGAGAACAAATACTAAATGCTCATTCCCTGAGGCTAAAAGACGCAATTCTATTGTCTAAGTCTCCCCTTACTCCTTTGTAATAGCGTTGCCAGATGTGCGTTAGATATTTCATGAAGTAATTCGAAAGAAATATTTCATGATGAATCAGACACCTCGGTTTAAAAGGAATATCTAGGAATAGCATATTATTCCAGGATTATTGCTGCTCCTCCTTTCTCTCCATTTCCTAATGTTAGTGAGTTTCACTATTACTAAAACTCACCATGAATTATCTTCTCTCTCTCTCTCTCTCTCTCTCTCTCTCTCTCTCTCTCTCTCTCTCTCTCTCTCTCTCTCTCTCTCTCTCTCCTGCGTTTATGTGTCCATAATGACGTGGTATTGAACCAACCACTCTCCTGTAGCTAATTTTCATTTTTTCGCTTTTTATCCACATTCTGGTGTTATCTCATAATAGCAGCCGTGTAATTTATCACCAGAAAGAACATTGAGAACTTCTGTCATAATTATTCTTATTATTCACTTATGAAATAGTTAGGTACATGGATGAAAACCATCTTGAGATAAATATACAAAATGTCTATGAAAATTCATCATGCAACTTATTTTTTCTTTCCCTCAAGGGACAGCTGTTGCCAAGATATTCTTCTCTGATTTCTTTCCGAAAGTTTAAAAATTAAAATACACCTCAATTAATTTGGTTCCCCTCCCATAATCTACCTGAAAGGTACGGTTATTAAAATTTGATTCTATATCAAATCCCAACCCCGTCTTCTCATACCCTCCTGACTTCTCAACCCCGTCCCGTCCAATACTCCTTAGTCCCACTTGTTGGTTTCCATTTTACAGAAGGTACGGTCTTTGCATAAAATCGATTGGCTCAGTTGAGGCCGACGGATCAAATCCTCATCCCGTCGCCAATTTTCCCGTCTTTCTTACAGAAAATTACCTTCCCTAACTAGATTTAACATTTCACCCCAAGTCCGTGTAATGTGCCTCAATGTGAGATGGAAACTTACAAAATACTCAGACTATATTCCGTTTAAAACATTTACATTCATTTATTTTGTTTAAAAAATGCAGGCCCTTTTTGGCCACACAGGGGCTCAATGTGACATTGAAGCTCGAATTTATCCTGTCTTACAGGGATATATACATATAGGCTATATATATATATGTATATATGTGTATATATATATATATGTATATTAATATGTATATTTATATTATATATATATATGCACACTTATATGTATATATATATATATATATATACATATATATATATGCATATATGTATATATATATATATATATATATACTGTATATATATATATATATATATATACATATATATGTGTGTATAATATATGGATTCATTATATAAATATATTATATATATATATATATATACATATATATATACATATATATATATATTATATATACATGTAAATATGTATATACACATATATAATGTATATAATATGTATATATATGTATATATATATATTATATATATATGTATATATATATGTGCGTGTGCATATGTGTGCGTATGTGTGTATATGTGTATATAGATGTAGGAGGGTAGTGTGTATATGGAATCTCTTAGTGCGTTCTGGATAAGTGGGAGAGGGATATGACTAGTTCCCTTCAAATATTTCCACTTAATAAAGATGCTATTTCATGCCCTTCTTTGCCTTTTGGTTTGGAACATAAAGCCGTCGTTTCCTATCCTTCTTCAGCTGCGAGTTTTATGTTTCGAGGAAAAATACGCATTGAAGGAAAAGGCCGACTTTGAAAACTTTCTCCTCATAAATTTCTCTTCGGAATATTTTGAAGGTAATACATAGCAGTTTCACGGACGTAGCTTGATGATCACGGGGTAAAATTTTCCCAATGTACAGAGAGAGAGAGAGAGAGAGGAGGAGAGAGAGGAGAGAGAGAGAGAGAGAGGACTGACAGACAGACAGAGAGAAGAGAGAGAGAGAAGAGAGAGAGAGAAGAGAGAGAGAGAGAGAGCTGGCAAGGTCAAAAACTCTATATATATATATATATATAGTACTGTATATATATATATATATATATGTGTGTGTGTGTGTGTGTGTAAATATAAATATATATATATAATATATAACGTATATATATATATATATATATATACATATATATATATGTATATATATATATATATTATATAATACGTATGCAAATGGGGTAAAATGACTGCTACTATAGTGTGTGATCTGCACTGCGACTATGATCTTACATGAAAACTACAACACCTTTTACTGAGATCTGCGTTTACATTAGCTTCCTGAAGTATTATTAGACCCCTCAATTAGAGGAGTATGCTTTAAAAGCCTTTGAGCTTAGGATTTGCAGTTAGGGCCAACGCATCACCTTGTCTTGAAACCTACGATTCCAAAAATAACTTACAATAACAATGGATGTGGAGATTGTTTGCAAAAATATGCTAATCCACCAAGGATGAATTTTATACCATACAAAGTTCACATAAACAGGAATAGTGCAAATGAGTTGCTTACTTTTAATTAAAAAAAAAATAATGCTTAATACATTGCGAAGAGTGGTTTCTGATGGTCACCATACAGTAGTGAGTATATGAATGTGATATCTGGTATTCCTCAGGGTAGTGTTCTTGGCCCATTACTTTTCAAGCACATTATATCTATTTTGCCCTATAAGACAAGCTCGTTACATGTGCAGATGCTACTTCCCTTTGCCTCAATTCCGTCTCCTGATTATAGATATGGGGTTGCTAAATCCTTTCATACAAATACAGCTAAAATTAGTGCATGGTAGAGAATTATTGGGAATGAAGTGGAAACCTAACGAAATCCAGAGTATGATTGTAAGTAGGTCTAGAGTAGTGGCTTTAGGCCAGATTCTTGATTGCAAATGTACCTGTACTTCAAAAAAAAAAAAAAAAAAAAAAAAAAAAAAACTTTCGTCTGTTTCTTTTTCTATTATATAAATTAGGCATATTGAAAAACTCTTTTACGATCTGTGGAAATCAGTTTTAGATGAAATGTTTTAATCCTTTTATAATATCTTATTTCGAGTATTGCTTTCAATTCGGGTCTTCAACTGCTGACTCTCATATTGATTTGTTGAACAAAAGCTTGTGGTTTATTGAATTACTTATTCCTGGTTTGGATATTAAAACTCTGGCACCGACGTTCAGTTAGTTCTTTATGCATCTTGTATGAGATTTTTCATAACTCTGACTTTCCGGGGCATCCAGATCTTCCAAGACTGAACCAACCTTAACGTAGGAGTATGGATGCAATTAATTCTAACAGTCTTGCCTTCTCCTTCTCAATGCTCAACACTACACAGTATTCTAGAAAGTTTTATTCTAGTTGTGATCCGATTATGGAATGATCTTCCTAATCAAGCAGTGGAATCGTTGGAGCTTCAGAAGTTCAAACTTGCGAATATTATTTATGCTGAACAGGCTGACATAAGGCTCTCTTCATAATTCATATATGATAGATCTATTTTAACGTTATTACCAATCTTAAGATATTTCAAATATCTTTTTATTACTTTTCATATAATCAATTTATTTCCTTATTTCCTTTCATTACTGAGCTTATTTCCCTTATTGGATCCCTTGGGGTTACAGCATCCCGCTTTTCCAACTAAGGTTGTAGCTTAGTTGATAATAATAATAATAATAATAATAATAATAATAATAATAATAATAATAATAATAATAATAAGGTTATTGGAATATAATTATGAATATTACCCTATTTAAAAAATAGGATAAGGAAATTGAAGTTTTTACTTCCTGATGCGTGTAAACATTTTATACATCATGAAAAAATGCAACGAATATATTGATGTGTCTTCGCGTTATTTTCCGATACAAAAAAAAAAAATAAATAAAAAAAAAAACTTGAGGCAAATTGCAAAGTATGGACATATACGGCTCTTAATATTTTTAGAATTCAGATTTTTGTGTCCTTCAATATACACGTATTAAATATGAGTTCCATCCTGCCGGTTCACATAATGTTCCTGAATATTCACAGTGGTAAGTTGAAATAATAGATTCCAAAGTGGCTCTGTCTTTTCCTTAAAAACATATAAGTATCGACAATCCCGCGTCCCTTTTCAGTGCGAACAACCCCATAGACCATCTCTGCCTCACTGATTTCTGGTTTTGAACACACCAGCTTCATTGTCAGTTGATTCCAGTCTTCTTTCGCCAATTAAAAGGTAGCCAGACTTGCATCTCCTACTATCACTAAAGCGAGCTTAATCTTCATCTCGATTTACTTCATTGTGAAATTCCTTGGTTTCAATGCATGTTAACCTGTTGACTAAGGATTCAAGACTAATTTTTTTTAATTGAGTGTCTGTTTATAAATACTTTCCAATAGATATGGTATTCTACTAAAGATTTTATGAAATCCCAAGCTTTATTGTATGACTTTGATGGGTCTCCGAGATTAAAGCTTTATCCTAAATCATCCATCCATCCCAATTTGAATCTACAACACAAAACCTATCTGGTGATTCGGGGTTAAATTACTCGTTCCAGTGGATTAAGAAGAAACAAGGGCACAGAACATCTTCATATACGTTGATCACGTACAGTAGCAGAGACGTTTGCGTTTATCACATATTGTAGTAGCTCCTATAAATCTGTGTATATCATCATCATCATCACGTGTGACTAGTCTAATACAGGACAAAGGCCTCAGACATGTCCTTCGACTCCCGTCTGTGTATTGTCTTTCTAGTTATATTTGGACCATAGCCAGTATATACCGCCAAATATTCTTGAGTTCGTCAATCCATGGTATTCCTTTTCACTCCCCTGCTTCTTTTACAATATCTAGGAACCCATTCTTTTGTCCTTAATGCCCATCTATCACCAAACCCTCTCATTATATGTCCTGTTCAGGTCTATTTCTTTTACTTACATGTTAAAATATCCTGTACTTCAGTTTTCCTCCAGAATCATGCTGCTCTTTTTCTGACTCTCAGGCTGTGTTCACACGAAGCGATTCGATTCGATTCAATTCATGAAGAATCATTTTCTTCCGATTCAGTTCACGGAGAATTATTTGATTCAACTGATTTTGTATCAGTGTTGTTTATACCGACGAAATCAAACTGTCAGAATCAAGAGGGAGTGGTGCAAAGGCTGACTTCCAACGAGGATATCCGGACGTAGACGCTTTCGCTCAAAAGGAGATGTATGCTGTGGCTGAAGAGCTGTAGGCGTAGGAGTCCAAGAAGACTCAGAGTACATGAAATTAATGGAAATGGGCCTGATGTTGTTAGTTTCGGACACTTGTTACTAGATTTAATAATCAATTCAGATAAGTCTTAAGATTATTTCTGAATGACCACTTAACAGTTAGTCTAAAATGCTGGTTCTCTCTCTCTCTCTCTCTCCCTCTCTCTCTCTCTCTCCTCTCTCTCCCCTCTCTCTCTATGTCTTACTTATAACTGTAATCGAACAGTTTAACATGTTTTTTCAAAAAGGCCCATAAAAGAAACACAGGAAATATGAATAAAGCACACTATATTTCGGTCAATAAACATCGACCCTCTTCAGGATGTAAAGTAACAACTATAGAACAATTGAACACACCCTTTTGCTTTCATATATAAACCGTCACTCTCCACTGTATCCCTCATTTTTACTTTACATCCTGAAGAGGGTCGATGTTTATTGACCGAAATATAGTGTGATTTATTCATATTTCTTGTGTTTCTTTTATGGGCCTTTTTGAAAAAACATCTATATATTATAATATATATATATATATATATATAACTAGGCATACTAGTAACATCTACATTATTGTCTATGTTTTCCCAATTCCATGACTCATACCAGATATGAGAAGCACTTATATTAAGATTTTCCTCAAGGGTCAGTTAATTCCGAAAAAGAGTGAATTCATCATACACACACACATACACACACACACACACACACACATTAATTGTCAATTACCACTGGGAGAAGGTATTCCAATCAACCCACAGATGACCCATAAAGACATATATTCCTTCCGAGTGAGGATACCTTCACGTGGTGAAAGGATTTGCATATCGCTACGATCAGTAAAACTGTACCGGTCAACTCTATTCTATTAGGTAACATTATGATACTATATATATATATATATATATATATATACACACACATATATATATATATTTATATATATATATAATATATATATAAAATATATATATGTGTGAGTACATACATACATACACATACATATATATACTAATATATAATACTGTATATATATATATATATATATACTGTATATATATATATATATATATTATATTCTGCAGCAATATCCTTCCATAAAGCCACTATGGCATCCCTGTTTTAATGCATAGGATCACTACCATCATAAATAGCATGTCACTATCTCGCTCAATTTATCTAGAGTCTAAATAAATTTAGTGAGATAGTGACACTATGCTACGGACGTCTAGATTCTAGCCGCCCAGTAGCATGGTGCTCACTCCTCAGAATCACCATGATGATGAAAAAAATGGACCCTCACTCATCACTAATTCTGAATTGCCTTGAATCGCTGTGATTTGAATTGATTCGATCGATTCGCTTGGTGTGAACAGTTCCTTAGGAATTAACATGTCGCATCAAAACGAATCATGAATCGGTAGGATTCTCCATTAATTGAATTGAATCGAATCGCTTGGTGTGAACGCAGCCTAGAGTTATGACTATTGTTAATGTTTCTTCAAGTTATAACTAGCTTATGCTCTAAGGCTTTGTAATAAGCCAAGTTTTTGATGCATAAGTTAATACTGGTAGGACCATCTGATTAAATACTCTTCTTTTTAGAGAAAGTGGCAATCTGTTTTTTCATAAGCCCATCTACCAAAAGCTCTCCATCCTCTGCTTATACTTCTTTTAATTTATGTATCTTGTCCTCGGAAAACACTTACTACGTGTCCCTAAGCACATCTATTTATGAACAGTCTCCTAGTGGTTAATCCATAACCCTTATTTTTTACATATTCATTTTCATTGAACATTATTTTAGTTTTACTTTTATTCATTTTCAGGCCTATATTTCTGCTTTCCTCTATTCAAATCTTTTATCACCTTTCGCAATTCCTCCTATGATTTGATCTGCAAATCTTAATTTGTCAAGTTATTCCCCTTTAGTGTTAATTCCTATATTTTCCTTATATAAATTGTATCAAACTTTCTTCTAGGCACACTTCTCAATCTGAATTTTTTCACTATCTTTATGTAATTTTAGGCTTACTGTATCTCCTGTATATATATCTTCAATTTTTTTCTAACACCTGTTCCCTGTCTTTGAAAGGCTTTCATTACTGCTTAGGTTTTGACAGTATCAAAGGCTTTCTCCTAATTCATCAAGATTCAGTAAGTTAAAAAGGGGATTTCCCGATGATTAACGATTTCAAATATTCTTTTGGTTTTCAACTATACGTCCCTAGCAGTATAATCACTTAGAAACTAATATGTACGTACTGCTCTTAGTAATATAAGTCAATATTTTTTCCATGGTTGACTCTTCCAAGTCGAATGAATGCGTTTGAATCATAACAGAAGCATCAAACATTAGCTGGAGGAATCCTTTTCACTGATGAACTTTGTCCACGTTAAGCCTAGAAATACTTACCTCTGTTATGTAACAGAATATGAATCCTGACCAAATTACAGGTAAATAAATGAACCATTAAGAAAACATTTTTATTATTTCAATGACTGATACAAAAGGCTGGTACACAACACAGTGAAACACGGATTGGGCAATCCTCAACATGCAAGTACATCAATTTCAAATGTTTTCTCCACCATTTTTCTGACTAACTGATCCATCCCCAGTCCTCTAGGTGTATTCTTATACTTACCTTGACATTTTTTTTAGATCAATGTAGATAGATTATGGTTTCCATGAACTATTATTTCTTTTATTCGGTTATGGCTAGTATAAATATCAATTCTTCTTTGACATTTAATAACAAATACAATTCTTAATTTGTAACTAAAGATAATGAAAAGGCAGTAAAACACATTGAAAGGTCACCAGTCATAAAAATGTATTACTTCAATTACATAATATATTAAGAACACACGCACAATCTAGTGTACGGCTTGTCCATGCAGTGGCTAACCCGTTTACATTCTGAATATTATTATGATTTTC
>NC_090730.1:124258094-124265594 GCF_036898095.1 Palaemon carinicauda
AGTAGTGAGCGACTAGCAAAATATAATAGATATCACAGATAGTAATAAAAACCATGATGTTAATTTCTGTAGCTTTGTTTACTAAAAGACAGTTTCCACGAACGAATCTCAAATTCTTTCGATATATATTTTGAGCAACATCAAAAGGTCTCACTATGAATACCTTTTTGTACAAATATCAACGAAGAAGGTTCTAGTCTCAGATAAGAAATTAAATCTACTTAGTTTTAATCTTAAGTTGTCTTAATTTTTAAGATAAGGAGATCTAAGTACGATAACAAATTAATGGATGGTAACGGGTAAATTAGAATAAAGAACATTTACCTTTCTTGAAGAATTCTTCCATGAATATCTTAATTTTCATTTCCCCTCTTGAAAAACTCCTCCATAACTATTTCTTTCGCCCTAGCGTAAAAGTTCCCTTAAAACTAGTTCTATTCCCTTCACTTGAAATGATCCTCTTTGACCCTTTTCATTTCCTTGGCCAAAAATCAAATTCCCAATTATGGAAACTGAAGGCTAATTACTTTAGTAGACAAGAATTTAACCCCGTTCCAACTATAGCTAAGTTGATATATCAACTTAGGTGAGGTGAGGGAAGAATATTAAAATGTTCTATCTAAATGTGAATTTGATACCATATTTTCTTCATATATTACTTCCTGGAGGTTCCTTCCATCTCCCGTCAAATTTATGTGCAATTTCTCGAGTAACTGACGATCTTTGAGCTTTACCTCTTTGAAGGTGAATGGATTAGTTATTACCTTCCATTTGGGGTCTTATTAAGCCTTCCAGTGGGATTGCTAGCCCAACCAAGAGAATGTTATGGAATTTAAAAGACACGTGAATTTCAAAAAGCTAGTCAAAGGCCGGACTCGAACGCCACCCAGCAAACGCAATGCAAATGGAACTTGACAAATGGATACCCGAAGGGACATAACCTATTCAAGTTTCGTTTGCTTCTTTTACATATTATATCTGACTGAATTATAAACGTTTGGGAGATATTGTAGAACTAGATCACAAAGCACTCGAACATAATTAGTATTTTCTTCTTCTTTTTTATTATTATACATGTACTGGGTATAACGTGAATTTGGCTATGATTATCGAAATACGAATGAAAAAATAACGAAACGAATTCAAATAAATAATTTATATCTTTAGACTTCACTGTTGACTAAGCACAGATTTTGCTTCTTGTTTTATGACAGAGACCTCAGATTTACATAATTTTTCAAGATTATTTCATAAGATTTACACCTAACCTTTCATCTTAAAATACATACAGTATTTATCGACACAAAGGATATTCAATTCAAGATTTTCATATTCTAATTATATGAACATGAAGATCGCTGATAGTTTCTTATTATCCTTTGAATCAACTAATTAGTGGTAGTTGTAGCAACGTATATATACACAAATATTTACATAATAAGGCCATACTACCCTCTACAAGTAAAATTTCAAATAATTCCCTGAAAGGTAATTTACTAAATGAGCTCATTCAATATAAAAATAAACAAATTACGTTACTAATGCTTACATTACCTACCTATGGACTCGAGTTCAAAATGAAAAAGGCATGAGGAAATATTGAAATGTTTGTTGATTCATATATACCATTTAATTCTGACTTTCAATGGAGGTCTTGATAGGATGATATGTAGATTGAAAATTCACGCCACAACTCCGGGGTGGGTAAAAATAAAAGCTATTTTTCACAGCACGGTGTTTCTTCGCCTATGGTTCGGTTAGCAGGTTAAGATTTAGCCAACTCAGTGCAAGTCACGAGCTTTCGCTGTATCAGCAACCCCATTGTATATGGTCTGAATGAGGTCAGCTTCAGTGGCCATGTTTCTGATACTCCTACACAGCTGCAATAGGCACTTTGCACACACTGCAGTGCAATCACAGTTCCACACAAGAAATCCATAGCAATTACAGCAAACACACTCTAAAAATTCCGCTACAACAGTTTTAATTACCTGGAAAGTCAATGGTACTCTTAGTTGTCATACTCTCAATAACCTCTTCTTATAAGCCAAAAACAAAAATAAAAAACAGGAATTACAGTTTCATAAGGAAGAATCCTTTTGGCTGCTAAATGAAATATTACTAAAATTCATTTACAGCTCCAGACTTGAATCACTTTTGCAACCAAATCCAAATTTTGAATTTTACTCTTAAAACACAATAATAATTCTTTATAGATGTAGCAAACTCTATTTTGAGCTAAACACTGGTGTGAAAAAGTTATTATCTTTTATTTGGATGTAATTGGCTATTTTTATTATTCCTCATATCATAGAAAACACAGGATAACAAAAGTTTAGTTATAGATAAACATGTGTTTCAAATCATCAAGTGCTGAAAATAATCATTGACTAATTTCGTCAAGTCGACCTTCTGAGAAACCACTGAACATTCTTCTATTGCTCCCTCTCTGGAACTGATTTTCTGGCCCCAGTAACAGTCACTGCTCCCTAAGTGATTAAACTATCAGCTATCACAGGAAGCATACGTTAACTATTCCACTGCAGCAGCAGTAGACTCTTATCACTGCTACTGTTGAACCACAGACACACAATGTACTTCAATGTTCATCTGACGCTGAAGTACAGTAAACAATCAAACAATCAAACGATATTCTACCAAAATCACAGTAAAGGTAACCTTGAATTACAGTTCCGTGGAATTCCACATGGCCTAATTCAAATACAATGAAATACTTCAGCAATTAAATACATCATACTAATAGCAGATGGAATACACTCGGATTACTCTTGTGTACCTGCTTCGAACGTATTTCTATATTTCACGGGGACTTCTTTAATGACTACTTACAAAATCCGTCCCATCCTAGGACTTCATGTTACACTATGTTTCCGGCAAACTCGTTGAAAATAATTCTGTGTAATTGATTAAAGCTATTCAGATACAAATATTCCATGGTTACCGCAGAAACATCGCTTTAATACTCCAATCAGACCGTCGCAAACACAATCTAAAATTAAAGCCACGTGCACATTATTATACACCGAAGTTTATAGTATTTACAGAAGAGTAATTGCTTATTTTTAACGGCGTTTGTGTAATGGGTTCTTGTTCATGTTAGGTTCAAATGATTAGAAACGACCAGTGAAGCCGTGATATGGTAACAGGAAACTACACCTGGATTCTACTCCTTTGTATGTCTTGTAGAAAATTACTCACTGGATGCATGATTAAATCATTTAGATGTCTTACTGTAGTATAAATAAATTCTGAGTTTGAGCTTTAAAAGTGGGATAAGTGAAGATACTTCATACACTTTCCTGATTTTTCATTAACACTCAGTGAAGTATTAGAGTCCACACTTTACAACAGTCACAACTACAGTGAATTTGTATCTAAAGTTTTGGACATTTGAAAACTATTATGCATTTTTTTCTAATTGCTACTGAATCAGCACCACGTCTCCACGCTTTTTTTGCTTTTGGTAGAGTCATTGGCTACAATACGATCTTCCGTTGACGGTAAGTGTTTCTTACCACATCCCTCGGAAGTGCCTTGTTTGATGATACCCTCAGGGTGATCTTTCGAAGCTGGTAATCCAGCATCCACCATGTTTCTATTTGCCAGTGAATTTTCACTGGTCTTCATAAGCCGAGGTGAAGATGGAGTAGAACCGGGTGAAAGGCCTGTGTAAGTTTTCTTCTTCAAGGATGCAGGTAAAGTGTAGCAGTTTGCCACGTCATTTGCAACATAGGACTTTTTTCTGTTAATGGTGGCAGTACCTGATAAGGGGGCCATCTTCTTCTCTTCAGGTGTGTCCTGGAATTTACTCTCACTCTCTACTTTTTGTTCTGGTTCCTTTCCATATATCTGGGCAATCTTTTCAAAGCGATGACACCAATCATTCTTGTAATCGAGCGAAAATTCACTCCTAGATGATCCTGTGGTGGAATGGAAGCCTAGAATCAAAAGAAATTGTTAAGAACATCATTTATATAGTGTTTCAGAAAGATTTTTGTAATTTTTAGTAAGCTGAAGAAAATACCACTTCTCAAAGATCAACATACCGAATTTGCTATAAGAGAAAATTAGGACAAAATCAATCCATTTCAAGTGCCTAAATAAAAGGTGAGAAAAACTTGAAAAACAGACTTTAAGAATTATAATAAAATGCTCAAATTCCAAGACTAGTATGTGAAAGAATATTATAATGTGAATTACTCCAAAAATTAAAACTTATGGTAATAATTCATCTGAAAATAATGAATAAATTATAACATAAAAACTTACATTATAGTTTAAAGATTAAGGGAAGAGTATTTGTTATGTGCTTAACTAACTTGTATTATCACCATTTTTAGTTCACAAACATTCTCCTGAAATGAACAGATAGTACTTGAATTCCACTTCCATGGATTGGAATGGCCATATTTTAAAACAGAAAGGGAAATAAAGATAAAATTATGCCTAGTTCGCTATAAAATCTTTTTGTCATATATTTGATAACAACAAAAAAACTGTATTCATAAATGATAACGCTTAAGAATTCAGTGCGTATGAAATAAATATAGATAAAGATGCTTCAATAAAATTCATGACAATAAAACCAATCATTATGTTAGTTAAAAAGTAAGAACTCTCAAGCAAGAGAGCAAAAATCCCAAGCTTAAGGTTCCACAACTACATTTAGGAGAAACGAAGCATTTTAAAGTAGCTAAATAAATCTGACTTTATCTAGTTACCGTGAATATCATCTCATAATCATTCTCTGATTAAATGGGAAAAATATAACTGAAAGAAGTAGTTGGAGGTTCCTGACCTCCCAAAAATACTCAAGAAATAAACTTTGACTTAGGTGTATGTGTAATGAGAAATAGGAGTGGAAGAAAAAGAAGTCTGTCAGCATGCATCTCGGAATGTTTCCTGACAGTAAATCAAACTTCTGTTCCTTAAACGTAAAGGATGTGTCATCAATAACTGTGCCATTAGCAAATATAGTGCGTCCTGAAAACACCTGCATATTTAAAGAGCTATCTAGAGTTATTATTATGCTCTGGAATATGCTCAATATACATTTATCATTCACATGATAAAAAAGTAAATCTGTTGCCAATATGATCATAAAGTTTTATTTGGGTTAACGACTACCAAGGCTACGTTAAGGTTCTTTCACCATAACATTTAATGGCAGCTCAAAACTATAAGATCACCCTGCAAAGGGAATTAGCCTTAGAAGACAAATATAAGATGTGTTGGCCTATAACGCCTACTTTTACTGATTGTTCGCATACCAAGAAGAGTACACTGAAGATGACTGGAGCTGCAGTTCAATATCGGAAAAACAACGACTTACTACTGAAGTCATATACATAGTTTTTCTACATATTAGATAAGGACTCGAGGTCTATTAAATAAGTTCACGGATACAATATGTAAGAATCTAAAGTTTACGGATACAATATGTAAGAATCTAAAGTTCATGGATACAATATGTAAGTATCTAAAGTTCACGGATACAATATGTAAGTATCTAAAGTTCACGGATATAATCTTAGAGTATCTTACGTTCCCAGATACAATATGTAAGTATCTAAACTTCATGGATACAATATGTAAGAATCTAAAGTTCACGGATACAATATGTAAGAATCTAAAGTTCATGGATACTTAATGTAAAAATCTAAAGTTCACGGATACAATATGTAAGAATCTAAAGTTCATGGATATAATATGTAAGTATCTAAAGTTCACAGATAAAATATAAGAGTATCTTAAGTTCCCAAATACAATATGTAAGAATCTAAAGTTCACGGATACAATATGTAAGTATCTAAAGTTCACGGATACAATATGTAAGTATCTAAAGTTCACAGATACAATATGTAAGAATCTAAAGTTCATGGATACAATATGTAAGTATCTAAAGTTCACAAATAAAATATGAGAGTATCTTACATTCCCAGATATAATATGTATCTACAGTTCACGAATACAATATGTAAGTATCTAAAGTTCACGGATACAATATGAGAGTAAAATGCGTTCCCAGATACAATATGTAAGTATTTAAAGTTCACGGATACAATATGTAAGTATCTAAAGTTCACGAATACAATATGAGAGTATCTTACGTTCCCAGATACAATATGTAAGTATCTAAAGTTCACGGATACAATATGTAAGTATCTAAAGTTCACGGATACAATATGTAAGTATCTAAAGTTCACAGATACAAAGTGTAAGTATCGAAAGTTCACGGATAGAATATGTAAGTATCTAAAGTTGACGAATAGTGCATCACACAAGTTTGGTGATGGGATGAAAGAATCATCATTTTAAAGAAATAACCAGTAAGACAAATGAAAGCAGAGATAATAACGATTAATATAAAAAAGCAAACTGTACATCAGTATTATGGAAATTCATCTATAACAAGGCAAACGTGTAAATAATTACGTATCATTACTTTCATATCTATTGTTACCATCGAAAGGTTTTGATAAGAATGCAGATATTAAAAAATACTGGAAAAGAATTAGGTGGTATTGAAAACCTTCTTCCTACCTCCTGGAAATGTACCCTCGAAGAGTGTCTCCCCCCCCCCCCACCCCCCTGACTCCACTATCGCACAGGAATTTTAATGGCAAGACTCATTAAATTTGAGACTATTTTACTAACCAACGTGATTTGACAACATTCGAAAACAATGAGGAATAAGGGATGTTGCAAATATATATTCAGAGAAAATAGATATGGAAAAGAGAGTTTTTGCTCTTTATGTTTTCTTATTCTTATTTTTCTTTATATATTCTTGAGTTTGCTAATGTATTTATTCAAACAAAATTACTTAATTTTCGAAGAGAATATATCAGACTGAAAATTTCAGAGCAGCCCCAAAGCTTAAAATGTGAAAGTAAAAAACACCTGAAATAGGCCAAGTTTACAGATGACTAAAAATAAAAAAAAAATACTGCTTGAATGACAATGAAAACCGAATGCATGAACTTATAATTACTAATCAGATAAAACATAACATTATAATTTAAAAGGAAAAAATGCTAGCTATTTCAAGAAGGGACTCGTAAAAACGCTAGAAATTGAAGTTACCTAGTAGATAAAATAAACTTCAAGACTCTCCAAGTTAAAATCATCTTTCGGAAATGCTTTGTCGAACAATCTGCTTCATTTGTTTACTTATTTCAAGAACGTCGAATTAAGACCTATGGTATGTTCGATAAAGTTAGTTTAATTATTCAGGAAAACTGCATTAGCATCATTTATGATCTGGATAATATAAAGTTTTATATCTATTTACATCATGATAATACTTTTATAAACCTGTAGACAGGTAAATAGAGGGATTTGCAGTTCTTTGCCGTATCATGATTAACCCATGAGAGGTTGGGTGGTTCGAGCTCGACCCCACACATATAGCATATAGCATATATGTATATTATATGGCAATCCATGTTTTTCTACACATAAATCGCCAGCTGTCAC
>NC_090730.1:124268094-124290594 GCF_036898095.1 Palaemon carinicauda
AATAAAATGGTTTTTAAATAAATTTCCAAGGGTAATCAGATAAGAAATATTGACCCTATCTCAATATTGGTTTTGATGCTAAGTGTGATATCTAGAATTTTATTTGTTTCCATTGAAAAGTGAAGATTTCTGGCCTTAAAATGAATATCCTTTTTTTAAGGTATTTCCCTTTTCTTAATTATGCTTGTTTTTAGTATTCCACGTTTGGAGAATATTATCTATCCCCCTCTTCCAATTGCCTTGTGAAGGTAAAAAATAATATGATAGATAAAATAACATATATAATAAATACAGTTCCATCAAACCCTATCATTTTTCAATTCCATTGGCTACATCAAATTTCATTTGACTTTCCGAGTTCCCAGGCTAAAGCAATAAAACTGTCGATCAATTCTATATTCAGGCCAAGTTTGACCCGTTTTATCTCTGCAATTTATTTTCAATGATTACTAAATTTGAAACCGTTTCTGGGTAGATCTAATTCTTGAGTTACTTCTCTTTAAAGTACTTAATACCTGTTTAATTCTTGATGTAATTGTGTGATGACCAAAGTGAATGAGGAACGATGGGTCCATTGCGAAGTAGTTGTTCGATTACAACGTGTATCATGATAAAGTACAATAAATAACATTTGGCTTAAATGTGCATATACTGGACACTGATCCCTTCCTTTTATATATGCCGACTGATAAGAATAAAAACAGTCATGGCCACAGTCGTACTCTAACTACAAGGTTCATCAGCAG
Source organism: Palaemon carinicauda (assembly GCF_036898095.1). Classification (NCBI taxonomy): domain Eukaryota; kingdom Metazoa; phylum Arthropoda; class Malacostraca; order Decapoda; family Palaemonidae; genus Palaemon; species Palaemon carinicauda. The sequence continues at coordinate 124,268,841 of NC_090730.1, forward strand.
TGTTCTGAGCCTTCCTTCCTTCACATACTCTGATCATTCCCCTTTCTTTCACGAAGACTTGCTCTTCCCGGATATGAGGTATTTTCCTTCCAAATCATCTATCCAACATTTCCTAGGTCTGTCATACTTTCTCCTAATATATCTGAACCAAATTTGTTCTACCAACTTGCCCTTCTTTCCAAACGACCAAACTATCGCACTAAGTAATCCTTTCACTTACGCTCATCTTTTTACAATTTTGTGCATCGCATTTATTACACATTCAATCCAATAGGTTACGATGAATGCAATAAAAAAAACTTCTTTATTTTCCTCTTAAATGTTTTGCTGCAAATTATCAAATGATTTTGTATAAATAGTAACTGATGTTTAAAATATTCAGCAAAACATTTTACACATCTCGAGTCGATTTTGATTATGTATAATGATAAGGAGAAAATGTTCTATTGGCACATAGAAATTTGGGGAAACTAAATCATTTAACAGGAATAAGTAAAATTTATGCATACCTTTAGAGAGCTTGTTGTATATAATCATGAACAGAGAAGAAGTGAATGTAATGTGATAAAATAGAAAACGCGAAACAAAAATAAAGCGAAGTAGTGGGTGCAAATGACATGCAAATATACATCTTACTCTTGCAAGCCTGTAAGGTTCAAATATGAAGTTTGTGAAACGGAATAAAGATTTAATCAACCATGCAGAAAGAGTTTACTGTCATATAATGTATGTATAATTTTTACTTGCTTTTAGATAAAGAAAAACTAAGAACAGAAGTATAACCTGCAAACCAAAATTCACCAAAATACATCGCCTCACAAACTTCTACCGAGAGATGTAGCAGATTTTGTTGGACCTTACCTGACGCCAGAGATGAGAGAGACGCTGCCACTGACATCTCATCTCCGGATATGTTGTAGTGACGGACATCATCAACGCTGTCCTGATGGTCTTGGTCCACCTGCAAAGGAAAATGTTATATCATAAGGACGTAATGTGGAACTAAAGGCATTCGTTTTTACAACATATTCGTTTAAGCCGTTTATGCAAGATAATCGGATACGCTCTACTTACGATATACGTACACAAAGATTAACATTCAAAACAACGCAGATGCAAATTAGAAACACACACACACACACATATATATATATATATATATATATATATATATATATATATATATATATATATTCATATATGTATATACATACATATATAAAAAATATATATATACATATATATAATATATATATATATATATATATATATATATATATATATATATATATATATAAAAGTATACTGTATGCATATATATATATATATATATATATATATATATATATATATATATGCATACAGTATACTTTTATATATATATATATATTATATATATATAAAAGTATACTGTATGCATATATATATATATATATATATATATATATATATATATAAATATATATATATATATATATATATATATACATATATATATAAATATACATATATGAGTATATATACATATATGTATAGATATATATATATACTGTATATATATATAATGTATATATATATCTATATATATATACAGTATATATATATATATATATATATATATATATATATATATATATATATATATATATATATATATATATATATATGTGTGTGTGTGTGTGTGTGTTTATATATATATATATATATATATATATATATATATATATATATATATATATATACATATATATATGTATATATACTGTATATACATATATATATATATATATATATATATATATATATATATATATATATATATATATATATATATATATATATATATATTGCCGGTATTTTCGTTTTATTTGCATAACTGACCTTTTTGATGTTGCTGTTGATGAAATCTCCAATGCTGAGACCTTCTGGCATCTTGGCTAAAGGCGCAGTGTGACACTGCCGAGCATCCTGAGTCACGTCGGGCAGATTTGATTCATCTCCATCTGGTAGAAAGAAAGAATATCTTGTCTTAGATACACATATGACACGTTTACCTATTCATAGTTGTATATCAATATCGGAGATTTACGAATTTGTCTGGTCTTATTACTTTTCCAAATGAAGTGGTGGCTCCTGGAGTTGTTAACTTCACCTCGTTAATAGATAAAGGCCTTATCAGCCTTAACTACGATCCATAGAATTCGACTGCTCGAAATGACAAGGACACAGCGAACCAGATTTTGCTCCCCACACCCCCGCTACCCCCATACCCTTACCTTTTTCACTGATAACGATTTTGCGTTTGCGAGTGAATCTCTAGTTACTTTCTCCTTGGCCTTGAAGCTTGTGATAAGCGTATTCATAAAAAAGGGGGAGCAAATATAAAAGTTATAGAGTTAGCGCAGGTTTTAAACATGCACACACATACACACGCAAATATATATATGTATATATATATATATATATATATATATTTATATATATATATATATATATATATATATATATATATATATATATATATATATATATATATATATATATATATATATATATATATATATATATATATATATATATAAATAGACAGACAAACGGAGAGAGAGTAAATTTTTTATGAAGATCTATAGATATCTTTGTATACAAAGAAGACTCAATTCACAATGTTTTGGGGTGATTTCTGTGCTAAAGTACGTCAAAAAAGAGAGGAGACTCAGCAGTAGGTAAATTTGGAGTAGGCACAAGAAGTGACAAAGGAGACATCCTTTCAGAATTTGCTGAAAAAATCTAAAAATTATGAACAACGCTTTAAAAAAAAATAACATTTAAAATGGACATGGAGAAGCCCACAAGGAGAAACGAAAAAACGAATTTGGTTTTATTCTCTGTTAAAATGTTAATTTAGTTAAATTTATTGCAGTGTTCATCAAGTAATAGTCAAACGACCACAGAATGGTGGGAAGTAGAATTTGTCTATATCTAAGGAAAGGAAGATAAAAACTAATTTTAAGACAGAAAATTAACACTTTTATTAAAAGAAAAATTTTAAGAGTTTAGTTTAGCAATACGAAACGAATACTCCCAATTACATTATGAAATGGAAGTAAGTAACAGAAAATCAATAGTAATTTAAAAAAGGGTTTAGAATGACCACAAGGAATATGTGGAAAAGTTCCTAGACAATATCAATAAAAATTACCAGAAAAGACCAGAAACTTGATATAGAAAATACTGGAAGACTCTTGAAAAGAGGGTAAAATCTAAGAGAGATGAAATAAAATTAGCATAATATTAAAAACAATAAAATCTAAAAAAACCCTGGAGGTTAGTAAACACAATTGGACCAAAATAAAGGAAACACTGAAGAATGGAAGAAGCATCAGTGTTAATAAAAAGTAGACCTGGAGCACAGTGCCAACAATATTTGCTTTCAAGGATGAAAAGGTGAATATTTTTAACAAAAGAGATGGAGTGATAAAAATTGCAGAGGATTTCTATACACTGCTATACGGTAGTGATATAATTTTGCCAATAAGAAATACGGAAACATCTTACGTAACAGTAGGAGAAGTACAGTACGTATTAAAAGGATTTACCTATACATCCTGAATTGTTATTCATAAAATGTTACAATATAGTATTGCTAGCTTTTGCTAGCTTTGCAAATAATGAATGGTAATGAGGGAATTCTGAATTTTTGCAGTCGATATCTAGAGTTGGTGTTCATTTCCCATACGGTGCACCATGAAGCATAATTAAATAATTGCAAATCACTAGAAATACGTATACTATTAAAATTCCCATAAAAAACTAGTGATATCTGTAGATAAAAAAAACAAAACATTATCATCACTCCCATAAAACATATATAGTTAATATATTCAACATTCTGTTTTTTGCATTTACATCTTGTTATCCAGCACAACAGTTTGTAATATATATTGGATAATCCTTGCATTAAAATCATTGAATTCATAATTATCCAACACATTAAATTTATATATGGCTCATGTATTTATTTATTAAATTTTCGCAATAACATTGCTTCAGGATTTACGGAAAAGATTGAAACTCCTTACGTTATTTCAACATTCCAGACATCCAAAATGATTCGGCTCTCACGAGATTAGTAAACCAACCGTGTGTCACACGATCGTACATAGTTCAATTTGTGTATATATCATGCTTGTATCTTCGCTCTTCCCTCACACTAAAAAGAACCAGAATAAATATGTCTGCTTTTCTCATCTGTAACAGCGTCTGTTTTTTAACATGAAATTTCTTGTTGCTTTGAGCTTTTGTATATAAAGGAGAGTGTTCTATAATAAACTCACTCAGTTACTTTCATATTGTCCTTGAGTCACAACCTTCTCTCGGCACGTCACATTGGTGACCCCGGAAGTCAATTCGCTCCTCCCGCCTTCCACACCCCCTCGCCCCTCCCTCGTTGGTACTATGGCGGACTCTACAGAAGTTGGCGCTGCGACTCCCCCATTGAAACTTTCATCATTCGCCAGCAGAGAGGCGTTTGCTTGGTTTCAGCACAAAGAAGTCCAGTTTCGCATCAAGGGCGTGACTCGCTCAACCACCAAAGCAGATTATGTTCTCGCAGCGATACCCGGGGACACCTTCCTGGAAATATCCGACTGGCTTTGTGAACAAAGAGACACCCCAATAGCGTATGACGCCCTCAAAAAATATCTTCTGCAGCAGTAATCGCCGTCGCCATCCGCCCGTATAGCAAAGCTTTTTCAGCTCTCGCAACAACTGTTGGAGGACCAAGGGGCTTCGCTCGCCCTTAGGGAAATGACCTGTATCGCTCGCCTGCAACCTGCCGCAGACGGCTCTCCTCTTGAGGTGAACGTACTTCGTGCCCTTTGGATACGCCGTTTACCCGGACCTAAATGCGCTGCCATACCCGATGTCGATAGTTTACCCATAAAGGACTTGATGACCAAAGCCGACGCCCTTATGGACAGCCACTTCAAGACCTCCATCAACGCCTCCACCCCTGACGAAGAGGACGCCTATTCAACATCAACCGAAGCTGACGTGAATGCCATAGGACATACACGCCTACCCCGTGACGTGCCAAAGCAGTGACAAAGCCACCCTCCACCTACCACTCGCACGCGCCCCAACCAACGACTTCTACAGCCACTTACTACCTCCCATCCACCGCAGTTTTGCTACTACCACTTCAGATTCGGGGCAACCGCAAAGAAATGTGCCAAGGATTGTCAGTGGCCAAAAAACGTGTAAGTAGGCCATCGCTCGTGGCGGTTGCCTCCCGTGTTTCTAATCTTTTCTTTTTACATGATGCAGGAACGGGCGTGCGATTTTTAGTAGACACGGGTGCTTGTCGTCCTCTTTTGCCAAGGGAACTCTTCAGGACACGACGTAGTCTGTCTATGTCTGCCGACGTCTGCTTGGTAGCTACCCACGGATCTGCGATACCTACCTACGGTTACGAGAACCTCACATTATCGTTTGGAAACGGTAAATTTAATTGGAAGTTTCTCGTTGCTGACGCCACATTGCCAATCCTCTGTGTGGGTTTCCTCTCTCATTTCCACCTTCTGGTCGATATCGCCCACCGATGATTGGTCAATGCTTACTCGTACTTGTCGACACCTCTTCAACTCGCCCCCTCCAACCTCGCTCTCAACATCAGCGCACCAACGGATGCCTACGCCCACCTCCCCCCGTTTTCCGTCCAAAACTTCGCCAAACGCCCAAGGTTCCTGCCAAGCACGGTATTATCACCATATCAAGACGACGGGACCCCCAGTCTTCGCAAAATTCAGACGTCTGGCACCGGAACGATTGGCAGCCGCAAAACAGACGTTCGCCGAAATGGAGGAAATGGGCCTTTGCCAAAAGGCCTCCAACCCATGGTCGTCACCCTTACACATCGTTCTGAAGAAAGACGGCTCCCTCCGTCTCTGCGGGGATTACAGGCGCCTGAACATGCAAACAGAACCGGATCATTACCCCTTCCCAAACATTGCCGACGTGACCTCCTACCTGCACAAAGCGAAGGTTTTCTCTACGCTCAACCTCCTGAAGGGGTATTATCAGGTGCCTATGAACCCAGAAGACATCTCCAAGACCGCCATCACCACTCCGTTTGGTACATACACCAATTACTACTGTTTTGGCCTTCGTAATGCTGGGGCAACGTTTCAACGTCTCATGGATGGCATCTTAGGGGACCTCCCTTTCTGTGTATGTTATGTGGACGACATGCTTGTGTTCTTCTCAAAAGAGGAACACCTCCGTCACCTGCGCATCGTGCTCGACCGCCTGCAACAAAACGGCCTTGTAGTCCGGTACGACAAGTGTACCTTTGGCGCCAATGAAGTGTCGTTCTTAGGGCACCACATCACTCCTGAAGGAGTTCATCCCCTCCCTGAGAAGGTAGCAGCCATTCAGGACTTCCACGCGCCCTCGACCGTCAAAGCTCTGCAAGAATTCTTGGGCATGATCAACTATTATCACCGTTTTCTGCCACCCATTGCCACCACTCCTGCTCCCCTCTACACCTCCCTCAAGGGCAAGCCAGAGGACCTGAAGTGGGGTCCCCTTCAAGAAACGGCCTTCTGCAATACAAAGAAGGCCCTATCAACTGCTGCGGCTCTCACTTTTCCTATCCCACATGCCCCTCTCCTTCTCTCCATCGATGCCAGCGACGTCGCTATTGGTGCAGTACTCGAACAGGTGGTCAACGGCTCGCCCCACCCATTGGCCTTTTTCAGCAGAAAACTGTCCAAGGCAGAATCGGGTTATTCTACCTTAGATCGCGAATTACTGGCAGTGCACTTGGCTGTCCATCACTTTCGCCATTTCTTAGAAGGCATCCCCTTCGTTATTCGCACAGACCACATGCCTCTGGTGCATGCCTTCACTCGACAGTCTGACGCCTGGTCTGCCCAGCAACACCGACATCTCTCCACTGTGGCTGAATACAATTGCACCCTTCAATATGTCCCTGGGAAAATGAATCCCGTTGCCGATGCCCTGTCAAGAAACACGTTGGCTGCCGTTCAACTGGGATTGGATTACAACGCCCTGGCTGAAGCCTAGCGACAGGATCCAGAGTATCAAGCATGTAGGACATCCTGCACGTCCCTCTGTTGGGAAGACTTCCCCTTCGAAGACTCCAACACTACCCTCCTCTGTGACGTCAGTACTGGTAGACTGCGACCTTGGATTCCTGCTCCCGTGCGCCGGCAGGAGTTTGATTTCATTCACGGCCTTTCACATCCCTCGTGCCGTTCTACTGCACAGCTGGTGAAGACGAAGTTCATTTGGCATTTCTAAGGATGCTAAGGATTGGGTCCGTGCCTGTACTTCTTGCCAAACTTCCAAAGTACATCGACACACGGATTCAGGAGTGGGCACCTTTACTCAACCTCAGTGTCGTTTCGCACACATTCACGTCGACGTTGTAGGCCCCTACCTACATCACAAGGACATCGTTACCTGTTTACCATCATCAACCGCTCCACTCGTTGGCCTGAAGCCATTCCCATGGAAACTGCAACGTCCGCCTCATGTACATCTGCCTTACTCTCAGGATGGATTGCAAGATTTGGTATCCCTGAGCATATCACTTCTGACAGGGGTACCACTTTCACCTCTCAATTGTGGACATCATTAGCGAATCTCCTGGGCATCACCCTACATCAGACAATGGCCTAACAACCCCACTGCCAATGGATTGGTTGAATGTTTTAATCGCACCCTCAAAGCAGCTTTGATGTCCCACTGCAAGGATTCCAACTGGTTTGCTTAGCTTCCCTGGGTCCTCCTGGGACTATAGACCACTCCTAAAGATGCCCTCGACGTCTCGGCAGCTGAAATGGTGTATGGCGACCCGTTGGTCGTCCCTGCCGAATCTTTTCCTTCTACAACCTCCGACGAAGATCTCCAGCGCATACGTCACGTCGTGGAAAAATTTACTCCATGCCGCCAGACTTACAAGCCCCACACATACCAACAGACTTGCACTCTGCAACGCACGTCTTCCTGCGCAACGACACTAGCAAGCCACCGCTAATGCCCCCTCACACGGGCCCTTTACTTGTGATCTGACGCAGTCTGAAAGCATTCCTCCTAAACATTCGTGGCAAAGAAGACTGGGTCTCCATTGATCGTCTAAAAGCTGCTTATCTCCTGCCAGATGACCCGCCTACAGTTCGCCTCTCTAGATCAGGGCGCCCTATTTAACATGTACAGTATGTCATTTTTAGGGGGGGGCGGCCATGTACTAACAGTGTGTCACACGATTGTACATAGTTCATTTTGTGTATATAATATGCTTGTATCTTCGCTCTTCCCTCGCACTAAAAAGAATCAGAATAAACATGTCTACTTTTCTCATCTGTAACAGTGTCTGTTTTTGAACATGAAATTTCTTGTTGCTTTGAGGTTTTTATATAAAGGAAAGTGTTCTATAATAAACTTACTCAGTTGCTTTCATATTGTCCTTGAGTCACAACTTTCTCTCGGCACGTCACATTAGATAACGCTACTTTGGTCTTTCTGACGTGTAATAAACTCACTACAGCTTACGTAAATTGGAACTAAATACTTCAATTTCCAAAATATTAGTAATAATATTTCGCTATAGTGACACTTGGACGTATTTATACAATTCACTTAAGAGTTTCCGCTTTTTCTCACGAGTCGCGATACTGAAATGATTTGTTGAAACGTTTGGAATATGTCAGAATAAGTAAACTACATTTTGTAAACAGACGGTCCGAACTGACATATTTTTCACCAACATATGACAAATAATTGTAATTAGAATATTAGTTAAATTGTGTTAAAATAAAAACTAAAATGCCTCCTTCTCTGGGGATAATAGCAAACTATATTAGGTGAGAGAGAGAGAGAGAGAGAGAGAGAGAGAGAGAGAGAAAGAGAGAGAGAGAGAGAGAGAGAGAGAGAGAGAGAGAGAGAGAGAGAGAGAGATGAAACAAGCGAGTATTTTGGAATTCGTGTACATCATAAGTTATTCAGACGCAATTTTCAAACATATCTCATTCTATATAAAAAAAAGCAATGCGTCAAACAAGTGAAACTTACTGCAAGTTTCATATTTTAGTCGAAATATTTTGGGAAGTAATATACTGCCATTTATCTTGACCGAAGACTTCCAAAGATAATCAAAAGGTTGGAGAATCGAAGGACGGAGACCGACAGATTGACAGGATGAGCAAATACAGATTAGAAATAATCTTCAATTAACAACAAAGGGAATTAATATATTCGACTGAGAGATTTTCAGCTCTATAGATAAGACATTAATCCCTTTCATGACTCTATAATTACTAAAAGGGTGAATGATATGAAATTAGTATTAGTATGGAAGCTTAATCATAACTCAAAACAATAAACATTAGATGGGAAGTTTGTTGAATAAATGATCATCAGAGTTAGTAGTGGTACGATTATAGCAGTGCCAACCTTATTAGATTGGTAGTATTGTTCCAGAGAAGGACAATATCGTTATAAGAACATATAAAAAGATCAGTGAAGGGAATATAGTAGCTAGTTAAGGGCAGACAGTAATTTAATGATACAATTCCTTTTTCGAGTATGATCTATTGACAAAAATGATGAACTTCATCATAGAAATTATGAAAAAGAAAAATGAGATCAGAGTAATAGATTCCAACTGATGTAATTGGAGATATTCCAGATATCAGTCAAAAACCAGATTATACTATTATTATTTGGTTTAATGAAAAAGGCTTCGATATTTAGCTGGAAAGTAAACAAACTGAGCAAACTAAACGAATAGGCAGAAACCGATGCATCTGGAGGCCAAAAGAAATTCGTACAAATCCTTCAGTAGCCAGCACAATAAAATGGATAAAACAGTGGCAAAACAGTGTTCAAATATAAAAAGCAAAGTTATAATACTGAAAGTAGCGATAGACTCATTTTTATAAAAATTGAAGCGAAGGAATACGGAGACAAAGATAGAATTCCAGATCTCGGCAGTAGAGAAAAAGAATATCACTGAACTGAATACTCCGATGATCTGACAATTTGTACAAAATAAATCTAGGAAGTGGTGGCTTGGTGGGTGCTACGAGGTCACTTGAAAATTCAGTAGAATAGCATATGAATATACCTTCCAACAGACTGCAGGAGAGTCTAAGGAAGCGGTGAGGGCAAAAATATTAATGAAAATGAATTTCCTTCAAGAAGGAAGACAAGAATAATTACCCCAAAACTACACAATTTTTCTGGAGAGGAGGATATAAGCCTAGAATAAAGGTTTAACATTTGAGATGAAAATAATTTTCTTTATAGAGACAAAATACCTAATTTCATCGCAGAAACTTTAGCAACTTGAATTGATTTAACTCTCCAAGACATGAACCTTGAACACTATTACACAGGGAATTTGATTAAAAATTTTCAACAGACAGATTAAATGAAAAAAAAAAATAAGATACAAGAATTAATAGATAAATATGAAGAGACTCCATTGGAAAGATTAGACGCCAAATCTTTGCAAAGATATTAGTGCCTAAAAATACTCAAGGAACAAGTGATGCTATTGCCCCTTCCATGATTACCAAACGAAAGAAAGTGGAAGGTAGCCTATATCACAATTTTTTTTTATAAATATTAGGCTCAATTACAAATCAGCTCCGAGACTTATATTGATTTACATAGTAATTGAGTAAACTACAAAGCTAAGAGCGGGAAAGTAATAGCCTTAGGAGTTACTACGCGCAAATGAATTATCTTATAATAGTAAGAATTAAAGGAAAAGATATAATACAATAAAAGATGGAAGAGTAGACCAGAGAATGAAGAACTGAATGGCAATGGAAAAGTTTAAGGTGACCCATAAAGAATCAAAGATAAAGTGGCTATATGAACACTGATACGAACAACTCGCCGCCCACAGTTCGCCACCATCAATTCGCCACCAACAATTAATTTCTTGGGCTCAAGCCATGTCGTCCTGATGGAAGTTCCTATAGGGTAGCTTCCTAGGGTATATTACAACTACGGCGATATTCCCAGAGAATTTACCTTAAGGTACCCAGAATTCTAACTCCTGGAGCGAATATCCCTAATGAAAGTACCAGGGATATCGCGAAATATCAGAGGACGTATTCTTGACACGCCACATGGCAATCTGCACCCCGAACAGAGATAACACTTCGAAGGGATCAATTGGCAAGAAAACGAAAACGAGAAAGAAAAAGGAGAGCCGTTCGCAAGGCTCTCTCATCTCCCGTTTCGTAAGCGTGCATTGCGCCGATTCTGGCGCCATCTGTATTCCTTTTTGCGTAGCTTAACAACTCGGTGTTTTTTCCTGTGTTTCTCGCAAAATCTTGGATTTAATCGCTTTATTATGCTTTCTCCAACTTTGTCTGCCTCTGATAAGTTGAGTATTATTTCTTTTATGTATAAATGTAGGCTCTTGGTAATTTTTAAAGTGATTAATAGTAATAATCTTTGTTACAAGAGCCGTTGCCTACCGGAGGCGTCCTGGACGCTGTCGCTCGCTAGGTATGAGTTTAGTTAGCCAGAGCGACGTTCCCGGGTGTTTTGCTTTAATAATTTTAGCTATTTAGCGTTACATAGGATTTCCTTATTCGTGCTTTAGTATTGTTTGTTTTGGCGAAGTATTCGCCGATTCTGGCCTACGCTAGACCATGCAGCCTAGTCGTTTGGTCCTAGTACTTTCCTGCATGATTTTTGGATTTCCGAGTGTTTTAAAATTTTATTGAAGCTTTAGGCAGTTTTATACATTTAAGATTATATTGATTATTTCCAAGATAGTATACGAGTGAGTTTCGGTGATTTAGGTAATCAATTCTCTTGGTGCCTAGGCTAAGTTGCCTATGGAGCCTTAGTATACTTTCTCATACTCCCCGGTTGCTTTCTTTTCTTCGGAGAAGGTATGCAATCCCTTTCCCTCTGTTTAAGCCTTGGGCTTAACCCTAGTGGTTTATCTGAATTAACTTTCGATACAACTATATTGGGGTGTTACTGTACCTTCCTGTTCCAGTAAGTCTGGCTTCAGAGAGGGGCAGAACATCAGAGTTTTTAGTCTGAATCTGTGTTTGTCTGGCTTGGGGTAGAGTCTCCCTTGCCAGTCTGAAGCAGACATAGGAGGCTTAGCCTCCTTAGGTCACTCCCGAAGGTTTCTGTACGAGATGATTCCTTCTTTTGTGATCTAGCAGACTAGTCCTTGTTGCTGTTCTCGGTGGGAGCATGAGATCCTTTCCCTGGGAGTAGCAACACCTTCCTTGCTTTGGTTCAGTGGGGGTTGGCAAGTATTGCTGGCCTCCCCCCCTTGGATCTCCCTTAGGCTAAGATGAGTTTTCTTGGCTGCGGGTGATTCTTTACTAAAGCAAGGTTGGTAGGACCCTCTTTGTCCCTTCCCCCTCTATCTCTGTAATGGCCTAGCCGTTACAGTACTGTACGTCATTCTACATCTGGACCTAGTATAGGTTAGGATGTGGAATTGACTCAGTCCCTTACCGGCCGGCAGATTTTGCCGGCCGGCAGAGTGTGCCGGCCGGCAAAGGTCTTCTGCTTTGAGTGCTGCCCGGACCTCCCTTGGTCCCTCATCCATGTCTGTCTGTAAAGCCAGACGGCATTGGTCAGGAAGCCTGAATTAGATTCTCCCCTTCCTTATATGCACTCTTTCGGATTGCCGGGCTTGGAGGTAGTATACTCTCTTATCCTGGCATCCATTCTGTTTTCTTCTAGTGCTGTACCCGACCCGGCTGCCGTCCTATGTGGCCGGCAGCCGGGCAGTCGAAGTTCTCTGGTTCTTTTGCTGCTGGCCGGCATCGGTTGTTTACCTTTGCCGGCCGGCTTTTGTCACGCCCTTGTCTGCCGGTCGCTATGAGCGGTGGCCGGCAGCCAGGTGCTACCTTGTGTAGTTGCCGGCCGGCAGTCATTGCCGGCCGGCAGTCATTGCCGGCCGACATTGGCTGTTGCCGGCCGGCAGTTACTGCCGACCGGCACATGCATTTGAACCAGCGTTCTGCCGCCTTATAGCTGTTAAGTAGTATACTTTAAAGCTAGTTATGGTGTGTGCCGGCCGGCAAGTGCCGGCCGGCGCATTACCTTCTATACTGTACCAGTATTCTTCAGTATAGCATATACTGTAGGGAGAAAACTATAGTATAGTATTGGTACAACACTGTGTGTTCTAACACTTTTGTGTTGTCTTGGACAGCCCTTTGGTGTTGCCTTACAGATAAGAAAGTGAGTTCTTTCTTGTCTATTATCCGGTATTTTAAAATCATTTCTTAGGTGTGAGCTCCACCTGTTTCCTCTGGAAATTTGTCATTGGTTACTCTAGGACAGATTAACCATACGATTTTATTATCTGGAAGGCTGCAACAATTGGTTGTGCGGGAAATACAAGTGTGTGTCTTTCCTTTCTGATTTGTTATGCTAAACTGTGCATATCCAGTGATACGTAGTTCACTTGATACTCATGGAAATTTCTTCTCTTTACAGGAGGAATGTCCGAAGTGCGGAAGTGCTTTCTGCAACGTCCGCAGTAAGAATTTCTGCGGACATGAGTTATGTAGGAGGCACGCAGCATGCGCTGTCTCCAAGGGTGATCTCCGGTTTTGGGACCCTCAGGTATGTACCGTGTGCTCTAACCTGATTACTGAGGCTTTTGATTTCCCTAGGACGGTGGAATCAAGGGATATAGCAAGGGAGAAGCTTCGTACCTGGGTAAGGGGCTTCCAGAAGAACACCTCTGGACCTTATCTTCCAAGTGAGAAGATGAGGGCTTACCTTTTCCCTAAGGCATCAGCTGATGCAGTGATTCCCCAGCCTCAAGAGGAGATCCCTCTAGTTCAGATCCTTGCAAGACATCCAGTTGGACGACAGGATGTCAGGCCTGTCCGAACGTCGGGAGGAAGACCTCCTGGCAGGAGGCCAGGATGAAGATCAAGCCCCAGACATTGTAGAGGAAGAGGCCGACGAGGTGTCGGCTGCTCCGGTTCAGATCCCTGAACCTATTCCCTCAACATCATCCGCTCTCCCAGTAGATCCAACAAATGCAGAAGGAGAATAATGAGAAGGCGGCTGCAAGGGAACTGCAGATGCAGAAGCTTGCAGCATCACGTGGGCCCCAGAAAAGGCTCAATGTGAAAGACCTTCCCTTGTGCTCAGATGCTAACCCGTGGAGATATGCTGAGCACATGCCGATGACGATTGGAAAGATCGTCATGTCGGATAAGCTGGGTTCAGTTCCCCTAGAGGAGGTGGAATTCTGGCCCAGCAAAGGGTCATATCCGGACTGTTATGTCCGGTTGAGGAAGGAACCAGCTTCAAAGGAGGAGACAGAGCCGAAGGAGGTCATAGTGATGGACCATGCTAAGGCTCAAGCTTTGCTTTCATCTTCGATGAAAGTGAGGGGCTTCACGAACTCAAAGGTAGCTGCATTGAGTAAGAAGCTCCCTTCCTTTGTGTCCTCTCCTGCTAGAGCCTTCCCCTTTTTGCAGAAAGGGTTTGCGGCTGTATTAAAAGCAGTCGAGACTGGCAAGCCTTGCCCCTCCCTGGAGGAGTGTAAACCCTTGTCGCTGGCCCTACCTATGGACCACAAGGACTGGAAGGACGTCCATCTTACCTTCTCAGTCGGGAAGTTGGAGGCTGATATTGCCGGACGTCAGTTCGGTGAGAACCTCCCTAAGCTGTCTGACTTTCTTTTGCGGAGAGAGCTCGAGACAAAAGAAAGACTGGCTGCCTCAATGTCTCTTCAGACCACTCTTGAGACGATGGCAAGTGACCCCAAGGTCCATGAAATGTTCATGGTAGTGGCCAAGACTCATCTGGCCACAGTGACGAAGGATCTTTACAGCTTCGTCAGGGCGAGGAGAGCTTGTAGGGAGTTCGTGTTCACCTCGGCTACGGTGAGGCAGGAGCCAAGGAAACTAATCTCCTCCAACATTTGGGGCAAAGACCTTTTCCCTAGCGAATCGGTCAAAGAAGTTGTTGATAAAGCCGCCACGGAGAATAGAAACCTTCTCCAGAAGTGGGGTCTGTCTATCAAGAGAAAGTCTTCCCCGGATGAGGGTCCCCAACCAAAGAGGAAGACTAAGAGGACTAGGCTACCGTCTCGGCCAGCCAAGCCATTTAGACAGCAACAGCAACAGCAATTGCCGATGCCTTCAGTGCCCCAGATGGTGGCACAAACCCCGACCACATTCCAGTGGGTACCCCAGACCGTGTCGACACAGTCCCCAGCATTCAACCCAACGTTCGAAGGGCAGTCAACTTCCTTTCGAGCAAAGCCTAGAGGAGCAGCCAGAGGCTCGTCTAGGCGCCCCTCAAGGGGAAGGGGATTCAGGGGTGGTCGCGGTCAGGGAGGCAAGACCTCAGGACAGCAGTCCAAGTGAGATGATACCGGTAGGAGGGAGACTTCAGAGTTTTCGGGATCGGTGGACCTTCGATCCCTGGGCCCACAGCCTACTCAAGAATGGACTGGGCTGAAGCTGGTACAGCACTCCACCCCCGTGCCCTCGGTTTTTCCAACACTCCACCCCCGTTCTGGAGGAGTACATCCAAGATCTGTTGGAGAAAAAAGTGATCCGAAGGGTAAAGTCCATCAAATTCCAAGGGAGGCTGTTTTGTGTTCCCAAGAAGGACTCGGAAAAACTCAGAGTCATTCTGGACTTGTCGCCACTCAACAAGTTCATAGTGAACTGCAAGTTCAAGATGCTAACACTGCAACACATAAGGACCTTACTGCCCAAGAGGGCATTTACCGTCTCCATAGATTTGTCAGACGCCTATTGGCACGTTCCAATCAATCGTCGACTCTCCCCCTACCTAGGGTTCAAGCTACAACGAAGACTATACGCCTTCAGAGCCATGCCATTCGGGCTAAATATAGCCCCAAGGATCTTCACGAAGCTTGCGAGCGTAGCTCTCAAACAATTACGCCTAAAGGGAATTCAGGTAGTAGCCTACCTGGACGACTGGCTGGTGTGGGCAGCATCCAAGACAGAATGCTTGCAAGCTTCCCTGCAGGTGATCCAGTTCCTAGAGTATCTAGGCTTCAAGATCAACAGAAAAAAGTCTCGACTTTCTCCATCTCAAAAGTTCCAGTGGCTGGGAATCCACTGGGACCTAATGTCACACCATTTCTCCATCCCGGCGAAGAAAAGGAAGGAGATAGCTGGTTCTGTCAAGAGACTTCTAGATTCCGAAAGGATATCAAGACGCGAACAGGAGAGAGTACTGGGTTCTCTCCAGTTTGCTTCGGTAACAGACCCGGTGCTAAGAGCACAGCTAAAGGATGCAACCGGAGTTTGGAGAAGTTATGCATCAAACGCGCGAAGAGATCTGAGAAGACCAGTTCCACTTTGTCTACATACTCTTCTCAGGCCTTGGTCCCAAGCCAGACATCTAAAGATGTCGGTACTTCTTCAGCCACCTCCCCCGTCGGTGACAATTCACACAGACGTCTCGAAGGAGGGGTGGGGAGGTCACTCTCATCGGAAAAAGGCCCAAGGGACTTGGTCCAATCTATTCAAGACCTTTCACATAAACTTTCTAGAAGGTATGGCAGTGCTCCTTACCTTAAAGAAAGTCTCCCCGCGTCACTCGATCCACATAAGGTTGGTGCTGGACAGCGAGGTAGTTGTGAGATGCTTGAATCGACAAGGATCAAGGTCGCCACCTCTCAACCAGGTGATGTTGGCCATCTTCCGATTGGCGGAAAAGAAGAAGTGGTACCTGTCGGCAGTTCACCTTCAAGGAGTCCGCAATGTGACAGCGGACGCTCTATCCAGGTTCACACCGATAGAGTCGGAATGGTCCCTAGACGCAGGATCATTCTCCTTCATCTTGAGTCAAGTCCCAGAACTGCAGATAGACCTCTTTGCGACGAAAGGCAACAAGAAGTTGCCCCTGTACGTGTCCCCGTACGAGGACCCCTTGGCGGAAGCAGTGGACGCGATGTCCCTCGACTGGAACAGATGGTCCAGGATTTATCTGTTCCCTCCTCACAACCTTCTGTTGAGGGTCCTCAACAAACTGAGATCCTTCAAGGGAGTAGCGGCAATAGTGGCCCACAAGTGGCCGAACAGCGTGTGGTTCCCTCTGGCATCGGAACTACGGTTGAAGTTTCTACCGCTACCAGATCCAGTTCTGACCCAGCGAGTCCAGAAGTCGACTGTCTGCGCTTCATTACAGAAAACCCGGACCCTGCAGCTCATGATTTTCTCTCCCCAGCGGTGAGAAAGCGTTTCGGGATTTCGAAAGCCAGCATAGACTTCCTAGAGGAATATAAGTGCAAATCTACTAGAAGGCAATATGAGTCATCTTGGAGAAAATGGGTGGCCTTTGTCAAGGCGAAGAATCCGCAGGAGATCTCGACGGACTTCTGCTTATCTTTCTTCATCCACCTCCATGGTCAAGGGTTGGCAGCTAACACGATTTCAACGTTTAAGTCTGCTTTGACAAGACCCATTCTATATGCCTTCCAGGTCGACCTCGCTAACGAGATCTTTAATAAAGTTCCGAAAGCCTGCGCTAGGCTCAGACCTTCAGCACCTCCAAAGCCCATTTCATGGTCTTTAGATAACGTTCTTCATTTTGCTTCACTGTTGAACAATGAGGAGTGTGCGTTAAAGGATTTTACCTAAAAAGTTATTTTCCTATTTGCACTCGCGTCCGGGGCCAGGGTTAGTGAGATCGTAGCCCTCTCGAGAGAGGAAGGTCGTGTTCAGTTCCTGGATGGGGGAGAACTGAACCTGTTTCTGGATCCTACGTTTCTCGCCAAGAACGATTTACCCACCAACAGGTGGGGTCCCTGGAGAATCTGCCCTCTGAAAGAAGATGCATCTCTATGTCCAGTAGAATGCCTAAAGGTCTATCTTCGTAAAACTTCAGACTTCAAGGGTGGTCAACTATTCAGGAGAGAAACGTCAGGCTCAAATTTATCACTGAAACAACTCAGGGCGAAAATCCCATATTTTATTCGCAGAGCGGATCCTGACAGTACACCCGCAGGTCACGATCCGAGGAAAGTTGCCTCATCCTTAAATTTCTTTAATTGTATGGATTTTGAACATCTTCGTTCATACACTGGCTGGAAGTCTTCCAGAGTGTTCTTTCGTCACTAGGCGAAGCAAGTGGAGCAACTAAAGAGATCTGTGGTAGCAGTGGGTTGCGTCGTTAACCCTGCTGTTTAACTCTGCGAGGAACAGTGGTTTTAATTGGGACGATTAATTCCAGGGTGAGTGTGTAGTTACATACTGTGCTACAAACTAAGTGAGGGCACCGAGTTGCCCACGTTGACTGTTCCACTTCCAAAGGTGAACCTAGCATAAATGCAGACATGTGTGCTGAGCGTTTCTAACGCTAATGTCACTGATTAGTAATACAGACTTTTATGACTTTGATACTTCGGTATGTTAAAAGTGGCACTAATGTTTTTCTTTCAGATAAACAAGTTTCTGTTTACTATCATACTTATGCTTAAAGTTTCGGTTATCCTCCTCTTATATATATATATATATATATATATATATATATATATATATATATATATATATATATATATATATATATATATATATATATATATATATATATATATATATATATTGTTGTTAACCTGTCTATTTATTGTCTATCAATAAACTTGTTCTAGAGAACCTTGCGTCTCCTTCACCTGTGTCAATTTATTGGTATAATTGAGCATTCATTCTATGTATATTTATCTTGGATAATTCTAATAGATTGTTCCTTTATGCAAGCTAATGTTGCATTGGTTTATGCTTTCCCTTAGCGGGAGGACTCCATCCCATAAGGGGACGGTGGCGGATTTACAAGTTTCCTCCTATGCGGATATAAACCTTTGTCCAATATAAGTATTGAGCGGAGAACTGGTCGATATTTCATATTGACGCAGTGGCTCTTTACAAACTATGCTTTACTTAATATAGGGTGAGACTACTATATTGGCTTGCCTGGTATTCATACATAGGTATATGTACTCTTCAAGACTTTTCCAGAGTCTAGTAGGACTCTTCCCTGTAGGGGGCAGGAAGCTCTAACTTGGTTTATGATTAGTTGAAAAGATGTATAACGGTAACATCTTAGGTCTCTAGGTCTAGTCGACCGGGGAAATACCTCCGGGGAGTACGGCACGTTCTGAGAATCTACAGATACAGTAATGCTCTGGTATACTTCCATCAGGACGACATGGCTTGAGCCCAAAAAACGGATTTTGAGCGAAGCGAAAAATCTATTTTTGGGTGAGATGGCCATGTCGTCCTGATGGACCCGCCCTTCCTTTCTATGGAAGGGCTGTAGGACCCCTCCCTACATACAGTATCTGTAGCACCTCGTGTATCGCTACAAGGAATACAGATGGCGCCAGAATCGGCGCAATGCACGCTTACGAAACGGGAGATGAGAGAGCCTTGCGAACGGCTCTCCTTTTTCTTTCTCGTTTTTGTTTTCTTGGCAATTGACCCCTTCGAAGTGTTATCTCTGTTCGGGGTGCAGATTACCATGTGGCGTGTCAAGAATACGTCCTCTGATATTTCGCGATATCCCTGGTACTTTCATTAGGGATATTCGCTCCAGGAGTTAGAATTCTGGGTACCTTAAGGTAAATTCTCTGGGAATATCGCCGTAGTTGTAATATACCCTAGG
The DNA here is from genome assembly GCF_036898095.1 of Palaemon carinicauda. NCBI lineage: Eukaryota > Metazoa > Arthropoda > Malacostraca > Decapoda > Palaemonidae > Palaemon > Palaemon carinicauda. The sequence continues at coordinate 124,288,530 of NC_090730.1, forward strand.
AAGCTACCCTATAGGAACTTCCATCAGGACGACATGGCCATCTCACCCAAAAATAGCCGTTTAGTCGCCAAAGACACTTTACCCCCAACAATTTGCCGCTACGGACATTTCGCCACCGGCGAATTTTTATTACTGATTGATGTCATTACTAACAGGTCATTCCTAGAAAATGACTAAACTAATACTATTTGGTGGCGAATTGTCACCTGTGGTGAATTGTTACCGTCGGCATATTGTTGTTGGCGACGAAATGGTGGCGAATTGTCGGCGGCTAATTGACGTATACCCATGTGGGAAAGGTATAGAAACGAAAACGATACTCTGAATCGATTGTAACACTGTCAAGGGGATATATTGTACTGCAAAAAGAAAAGGAAATAAAATCAATTTCGAAAGTACCAGGTAAGTCCTTCGAGGTGGTATAGCCTTTCTGTTAATTTGGTTACATATTGGATTATCAATCTGGTTGATAAGGTAATGAGAAAAGAATTTCCAATATTCTAAATATGGCATACCGTGAAAAGTGAATTACTGGTAAGAGTATCGCAATAGTAAAAAAAAAAAAATTTATTTTATGCATAGGTAATTTCCAAGAAACGGAGGATTGTATCATTACGATGTTGATTGAACAATTAAAATATAAAGGCCATTAAGCAGATTGAGATATCAAAGATTGCGATAGTCTTCATAAGTTAAGAGAATGGACAAAAGAACGTAAACTGCGGAGAAAAGGCAGAAATAAGGAATTGGACCAAGTAGGAATTTAGATAAACATTAAACAAGACGCACATGTCACTCGATCCAATTTTTAACATTAAGAATACCAGCGATGATAATTGTGGAAGATTAAATTTTGTCTTTTTTTTTTGTTGTTTGTCAAATCCTTGAGAGAGAGAGAGAGAGAGAGAGAGAGAGAGAGAGAGAGAGAGAGAGAGAGAGAGAGAGAGAGAGAGAGAGAGGTAGTTAGTGTGATGATGTTTGTAGCGAGAAAGACTGTTGATATAATTGAAGTTGTTTGTTTACCTTTTTTTTTATAGCTAGGTTAGGACAGTGATGAATGCCTGACTGCAGCCAGAAGCAGTGTATGTGTGTGAATGCTAGATTATTTACCATTCCTATATTCTTACCGGCTCAGGAAGTATTGATTTCTTTTAACAGCCATAATTCCTCCATTGGGGAGAGATTTTTTTTCCAATGTAAAATTGATTGTTGCTGACCAGGCTCATGAATAAGGACTCTGATTCGATTACTCTTCAAAACTAGATAACTGTTGATGACCCGGCCTGAGTAGACAAGCTCCGTTTGCTGATGATGATGATATGCAGCACGGCCTTAATCAATTGAGGCCGTTATGGCAGATTGCCAGAGAGTTTTCTGTTTGACACAAAGTTGGCATTGGGCTGTGAAAGACTGTTGATCCTTGTGTGGACGAAGGTGTCCACAAACAAACATTCACGTGAACAAAAAAAAAAAAAAAAAAAATACGGACAAAACTCACACCACAACCAGTATATACTGTATATATATATATATATATATATATATATATATATATATATATATATATATATATATATATATATATACATATATATATATATATATATATATATATATATATATATATATATATATATATATATATATATATATATATATGTATATATATATATATATACACATATGTATATATATATCTATATATATATATATATATATATATATATATATGTATATATATATATATATATATATATATATATATATATATATATATATATATATATATATATATACTGGTTATGGTGGACGTTTTGTCAGTATTTTTTTTTTGGTTTACGTGAATGTTTTTTTTTCATGTTAAATTTAGGGTTTTTTTGTTGTTGTCTCTTGTAGGATGTTTTAAGAATTCTACATTAAGGAAGAATAATGATAGATATTGAAATTTATTTTAATGCTATTCGATTTTGTGTTAAGTGTTTTAGTTTAAGAAGAAGTTTTAAGGAGTAGTTACTAAGATTATGTTCTGTTTTTATTTCCCTTCTGTCTTAGAGTCCAGTTACTG
>NC_090730.1:124298094-124318094 GCF_036898095.1 Palaemon carinicauda
AATATATATATATATATATATATATATATATATATATATATATATATATATATATATAAATATATATATATATGTATATATAGTTATATATATGTATATATATATATACATATATATATATGTGTGTGTGTGTGCGTGTATGTTTATAGTGTATATATATGCCTACATTTTTACACGTATATATAAATACATGCATGTATATATATGCATATAAATATATATTTGTAGATCTATTTATATATATATATATATATATATATATATATATAAATATATATAAATATATATTTATATATATATATATATGTATATATATATATTATATATATATATAAATATATATATATGTATATATATATATATATATCTCGAATATATATTTATATATATATACATGCATGTATTTATATATACATATATAAGTGCGTGGGTATATATATTTATCTGTAGGCATATATACACTATAAACACACACACACACATATATATATATATATATATATATATATATATATATATATATATATATATATATATACATATATAATATATATATATATATATATATATATATATCTACATACATAAATATATTTATGTATTTAAATATATATATATATATATATATATATATATATATATATATATATATATATATATATATATACATATATATATATATGTGTGTGTGTGTGTGTGTGTGTGTGTTTTGCTATCTATCTACATTATATATATACATATATATATATGTGTGTGTGCGTGTGTGTGTTTTGTGCATACATATTTATATGTATATACGTATTTAGATATATACACCCACAACAGAATATCAGATAAAACTATGATCTTACCTAGAAGGCAGAAAAGGCTGGCAAGGATTATGATGATGGACTGCTGACCTAGTACGACCCGGGAGGTCCGAGGGGCATCACACGGCTGTATTGGCGCTGAGCCATAATCAGAAGAATTGAAGTCATAAAGGTAATCGTTCTGACGCATGTCTAATATGCACCCCGAGAAGGGACCAACTACAGGAGGTATCAAGTTCCACCGATAGGACGCTGATAAGGAAGCGAAGCTTGGCATGGGTGCCAGACCTCCAACCTGCAGAGGTCCTTGGACGTTCAGAAGGAAGTTGGGATACATAGATATGTGTGGATACGGGATAGACACTTTGCATGGATCACCAGAACCAATGGTTGAATTGAACCCGCAGTCAATAACTTCAAAGGAAATTTTCTTTTTATTCCAAACGACAACGTATTGAAAGAAGCGATTGCTGTTTTTCTCAATAGGAATCGAGACCTTTTCTGTTCCTGATCCGAGGTCGACGTAGGTCACCAGGACCCAATTCCTATGAAACACATACATGAAGTCCTTGGGATAATCCTCCCAAGGAGATTCTACTATTGGTCCCATATACAGTAGAATACCGCTATGACTATTTGATTTAAATGATATGGAAAAGGTCGAATTATCGCACACTTTCAAGGGCTCGTACCAAGCGAAGCTCTTCTCGAACCTCGCATTCTTGAGTTCACAACGAGGCCCATAGTTATGGTCATCTATACACTGACACTTGAGGGTATTGTTGAAGACACTACAAGTTCCGCCATTGTAGCAGAAACCACTGAAGCAAACTGAAGGCAGTGGTTCGAGCTCCCCACAGTCGCAAGTGTATTCGTCAGTGATATCAACACCCACCATAGTGGCGGTACTGCTTGCCACCACCAAAGGAGAAGTGAGGTTTGGCCGCATCGTGTGCTGACAGCTTTGCCCTCCACAAGGAGACTTGGATTCATATAAGCAAGCATTGATGTCCACCATGATGACGTCAAGACCCAAGGCTTTCGAAACCTGGAAAAAGAAATGATGCTCATTTGAAAAAGAAAAAAAAATAGATTATACGCGTGAAAAGTATATATGTGAACAAATACTTCATGGGAATAGTTATACAAATGTGGTCTGCTATAATATTAACAAAAAATGTCAGTTACACATGGAAAAAAAAAGTCCTCTTGCCTCAAACCGATTTTTCATCAAGAGTCCATCTAACTTTGCTGCAGTGTAGTAAGGTGAACTGTGGCAGTTGTATCGGATCTGTACTCCTCCTTCCACATCACGCATGCTGAAGATGTCCACATTGTCCTGTGGGATCTCGTGAATCCCGGCTATTTGTTTCTTCAGGCGCTCGTAAATCGTCTCGGTACTCGCTACCTATTTGAGACGGATAACTTTTAAGACTCTCATTTCTTTATTCGATCAAACAAGCAATGTTTTATGAATACACATTTGATCACAATAATGAATGTTGGAGAGTTCAACAGATGCACACATTTAAGCGTATCGCATTCAACTTATAAGTTGAACTAGCATAGTAATAGACATTTCTATTGCAAACATGAGAATATAACATGGAAAGCAGGTCCATCTAGAATAATGTTATCATTATAAGTGGTTTGGATCAAACAAATTATCAACATTACAGTCAGTTCAACTTTGAATAATGGTTTGAAGGGGATTTTTCCCTTAAAGAAAAAAAAAGTGTATATAGTCATGTATGTGAAATTTTACTTGTGAAAATATATTTCTATCGGTAATTTCTATATCATCAGTGCATGGTTGCAATAAAAAAAAATAAGTATAATGTATATGCATCTAATCCTTGTTTTAATTGAAGGTATCGTAAACTTGATATATCTAAAAAAAAACAGTTTGGTAAATCATAGAAAGATAATCTTTAAACTTGTTAAACTTTACCTTACTTATCCCCAGCATTTGCTGAGCCCTGATATTGGCAATTGTCAGTGACCCAGAGTTCATAACGGCTTGGAAATTGAGATCAACGACAGTAATGTTGACCACGCCTACAGCTGATTCCTGTCGGAACTCGTCGTAAACCTGTTCATGAATGATTGAAAAGATAGTATTATCAAACTCACTATTGCGCACACACACACACAAACACACACACACACACACACACACACATATATATATATATATATATATATATATATATATATATATATATATATATATATATATACATATATATATATATACATATATATATATATATATATGCACACACACACACACACACACATATATATATATATATATATATATATATATATATATATATATATATATATATATATATGCACACACATATATACAATATATATATATATATATTTATTTTTATATATATATATATATATATATATATATATATATATATGTGTATATATATATATGTGTGTGTATACATATATATATGCATATATTATATATACATATATATGTGTGTGGGTGGGTGTTTGTTTGTGTGTGTTTGTATGAATATCAACCACAATGTCATTTAATATAGAAGTCTACCTTTAGGAATGTATATCCACTGGAAATTCATTTATGATAACAGCTTCTGGATGGGCAGAGATTCGAACCGATGCCTCTTGGCCAAATTCATGCCAGATAGGATTCTACCAATCGAGCCTGGTAGAGTCCTCGCATGCATGGTTTCGGCTAAGAGGTATAGGTTCGAATCTCTGGCATGAATTTGGCTAGGAGGCATAGGTTCGAATCTCTTCCCAGCCATAAGCTGGTATCATAAATGAATTTCCAGGAGATATACATTTCCAATGGTAGAATTCATGCGTGTGTGTATGTATACTGTATATATGGTAGTGTATACGTTATTTTAAATTTATATATGAAAAGAATACCATCTGGAGCTCAATTTGTCCTAAGAGAGGATGTCTATGACACCACCAAGGTAATGGCTATTCAATATAAAACTTCCACATGTTTTATATATCTGCAGAGAAGGTTCGTTAGCACTGACTAGAACCCACTATACATTTTGCGCCATCTGATATCAGCGTTTGCAGCAAACAGTAGACTGAATTTGCAGAGAGAGAGAGAGAGAGAGAGAGAGAGAGAGAGAGAGAGAGAGAGAGAGAGAGAGAGAGAGAGAGAGAGAGAGAACCAAATTGAACGATAATGAGCTCACCTTCACCCTAAGTAAGTGTATCCCAGCAGGTGTTCCTTTGAGCATTGTGATGTTACCATTCTTCCCGTCCACTTGGAAGTGATTGGCAACGTCGGATGAGGTCGTCGCATCCACCTCGAACATCTTGTCATCCAGATCGTAGTCATCCAAATCTGTCACGTGAACAGCTCCAATAACCATTGATGGGAACTGGCCCTGGGATGGATGGCATAAACAGTTTTATAGAAACTCTGGCTAATCTCGATGAATGATTGTGTGAAAATATATTTTAATGTAATGAAAGATAAGTTTTATCTAAAATCTATGTTATGAATATATAACGAAATACCTGATTTATAGAATATGTTATTTTAATGTTACCAAAGTTAATCTATTTTCATAAATGTAAAGAAATTCCCGAAGTTTTATTCCCGTATATTAATTGACATTTTTTGAGAACACCTGACATTAGATTAAATGCGAAATGTCAAACTTGCGGCCACTTGGAATCCAAATTGAGACCACGAAAGATTATTTAATGACATTATAGCAAGAAATTGTTAAAAGAATTTGTCACACGATAGTTAATTCGTGTAAACATCAAAGATTTCTCGTATTTTTCTGCACATACATCAATTGGTCATAAAAAACATATGAATTTTCTAAGCAAATGTTTGTGAGGACAAATATTAAAAATTATTATTGCAATAGATGTGGATCACATTATTTTTGTTTTCTTTTTCTGTGCTGGTATTCATTAATTAAACTCGAGTGATGCAACCACGATTAGGTTACACAAAACTTCAACTCTCACGTCAATGACATCACATTACAGCCATGCCAGATAACCGGTTCTATAGCAAGGCCAACAATATTTGAAGAGATATTCATTTGAAAAACATGATTATATCAATAGAAGTTAAGGGCATACATAAAAACTTGTGTAATTATAAGTAGCGCGTATCCTACAATTATAGCATAAAAAGCAGTGAGCAAAAATATTTTGTATTCAAAAGTTAAAGCATAAATCAAGCCATTCCCTTTTTTTCCTTTGATCTTGTACTGTATTATCCTCTTTTCATAATATCAAACCTACTTGAGGTCACCAAGAAGGTGATCTCATGGGGATTCCTATTCTATATAAATACCGTACATCGGTGCTTTAATTGTCCTCGCCATACCATGTGTGTCAAGAAGGAAAACTACTAACTCTAATCAAGTCTTTCACAATTACTCTCGTGTATTGATATATATATATATACACACACACACACACACGCATATATATATATATATATATATATATATATATATATATATATATATACATACATACATATATATATATATATATATATATATATATATATATATATACATATATATATATATATATATATGTATATATATATATATATATATATATATGTATATATATATATATATATATATATATATATATATATATATATATATGTATATATATATATATATGTATATATATATATATATATAATTTATCACATAGCTTGTGATTTTCATTTACTCATATAAGCCATAAATAACGAAAGAAATGGATTGATAAACACACACACCAAGCAAACATACACATGCCCCTATACATACACACACATATATATATATATATATATATATATATATATATATATATATACCTGTTGATATCGAATTCATTCTTCCTCTGGATCAGAAACCCAAGGGTGAATTAACTTTATGATAATAGCTTCTGGTCACCCAAGAATTGGAACCCGAAACAAGTCGAAACTGAGATGACAGTCGACGTCAGTTTCTACTTGATCCAGGTTCAAATCCTTGACCGAACAAAAGCTATTATCATAAAGTTAATTCCCCCTTGGTTCTTTGATCTCAAAGGCGAATTAGCTTTATGATAATAGCTTGTGGTCAGCCAAGGATTCAAACCCGGACCAAGTCAAAACTGAGGTTAAGCCTATCTGACACTTGCGCGCGTTTTTGCCACGCACTGGCATGCATTGATGCGTGCCAGTGCGTTTTTCGCTCACTGTTCACGACCAGTTCACTCCAGTTCGCGAATCGTTCACGACAAGTTCACGCGACATTCACGCCATGGCAAAAATTGGCAAGCGTAGTTCACGAGAAGTTCACGACACGTTCACGTGAGTTCGCGCATCATTCCGCATCGTTTCCGCATCGTTCACGCCAGTTCACGCCAGTTCACGAATTGGCCACTCCATATAAAAACGGGGCTTCTCCAACCCGAGGACATTCTTGGATTGGCTTCGGAAGAGACAACAATGCTTTCTGTCAGAGACACCATTGCATTGAGGAAGAGAAACGTATCTTTTTCGTTTGTATTTTTTGTTGCCCTTTATTTTTGTTTCAATAAGAAAGCATTTGATTTACATATAAATAGCAGACATAAAATATGTACAAGTATTAAGAAAGCATTTTATTTTAACATTAAAAGCAGCAAACATGAAAAGTTTTTAGGCTGTTGATTTTAAGGTAATAGAGAAAAAAGTGTGTTGAAATAAGAAATCATTTTATTTTTACATTAAAATAGCAAACAGAAAAAATTTGTTTTGCTCTTCATTTTAAGGTAATAAAGAAGAATAAGTATGTTGATGAAATAAAACATCATTTTATTTTTACATTCAAACAGCAAACTTAAAAATTTCTTGGGTTTATTTTTCAGTTCATTTTTATTTAAAACAAAAGTTTTGGGTCTTGATTGGTAATAGAGGAAAATAAGGGTGTGCATGAAATAAGACATCATTTTATTTTTACATTCAAACAGCAAATATAAACAATTATTAGGTTTATATTTCTCTTTCCTTTTCATTATTTTTTTCGTTTCCTTTTTTTTTCTCTTCATCATAAAGTTATAGAAATAGTTTGAAATAAGATATCATTTTTTTTCACATTAAAACAGCAAATATAAAAATTTATTAGGTTTATTTTTCTTTCCTTTTCATTAATTTTTTTTCGTTTCCTTTTTGTTTCTCTCCATTATAAAGTTATAGAAATAGTTTGAAATAAGATATAATTTTTTTTTCACATTAAAACAGCAAATATAAAAATTTATTAGGTCTATTTTTCTTTCCTTTTCATTAATTTTTTCGTTTCCTTTTTGTTTCTCTTCATTATAAAGTTCACGCCACTTCCCGCATCGTTCACTCCAGTTCACGCCAGTTCCCACACTGTTCACTCCAGTTCACTCCAGTTGGCGCATCGTTCACGACTATTTCACGATTATTTTGTGCGTGCCAATGCGTGCCACAAACTTTAAACATTTCAAAGTTCTGGGCACACATGGCACGCATTGGTACGCTCTGGCCCGTGAGTTCCAGCACTGTTCACAACATTTTCACGACTCGTTCACGCGAGTTCGCGCATCAATGCGTGCCAGTGCGTGCCACGACTGCGTGCAAGTGTCAGGTACCCTTTACAGTCGACCTTGATCCGGGTTCAAATGCTTGTTAGACCAGATGCTATTATCATGAAGTTAATTACCCTTTTGGTCTCTGATCCAGAGATAAAGTGAATTCGATATCAACAGGTATATATATATATATATATATATATATATATATATATATATATATATATATATATATATATATATATATATATATATATATATATATGGGTATGTGTATGTTTGTTTGTTGTGTGTATTTATCAATCCATTTCTTCTTACAAAGGAATAGCTCCAGATAATACTAAGACGTTGAGCACAACTGGCCGTAATACCAGCTACGATGGGTATACGGGCAAAATTTTTGTGAAATCGTGGGTGTGACGCAAAGGGCACGCAAAAGTCTTTGACCTCGTAGCGCGCCGTATACCAGCAGTAGAATCCTCACTCGCTGCGCTAAAATGTTCTGCGGCAGTCAAGAAAATTTGTAGTCGCAGACAGGATGCACATCTGACGCAAGTAAGCCGTGCGTGTGACTTACGTGCAACTTAAGCGCCGTAGGATTTTCTGTGGGATGATCTCCGCAAATTGGTCGTGCGTGTAATTTGTGTGTAGCTTGCGTCACAAGTACGAGCCACGCACGTTTGTCGTATGGAATTAAAAGAAGTGCGTGGTCCGTACGTGCACCGTACGATGCAATTGCGACAAAAGTAGGTGTGTAGTACAATCACCGGACGACGTTAGTACTAATGCACGATATTTACATGATTTTTCAGGATATATATTCTGCTGCAGCAAGTACATCATCATTCTGATGTACATCCCTTTGCCAAGTAGGTAGTCTCTCTCTCTCTCTCTCTCTCTCTCTCTCTCTCTCAGTATTCTTAATTACTATCTCTCCGGATCCCAAATTTTGTACAAAGACGGTAACCAGCTGTCTTATACGTGATTATTTGAGTGTGTATTATATATATATATATATATATATATATATATATATATATATATATATATATATATATATATATATATATATATATATATATATATCGCCCAAGGGACGCTTAAGACTCGTACTCCGGAAGTGCGTCATCTGCATTAAACGCAGGTCCTTAGTGCATGCTTACTACTCTTCCCGCATGTGCCGTACGCCATAATTTTCCCACACATTCATCTTACAACACTTGCGAACCGTGCGGCACCCGTGCGTCACACGTACTTAACCCGTACTGAACACTCAACACACTCACTACCAAAAACATCGCAGAAGTTCAAGGCTACGACTGAAAAATTCCCAGACACGTACAGCTAAAAAATTCTTACGGGGAGTTGTGCCCAACGCCTAAGGCCTTAGGCACTACTGGCTGTACTACCAGCAACGTGGGTATACGGGCAAAATTTGTGTGAAATTGTGAGTGTGACGCAAGGGGCACGCAACAGTCTTCGACCTCGTAGCCCGCCGTATACCAGCTGCAGAATCTTCACTCGCTGCACTAAAATGTTCTGCGGCAGTCAAGAAAATTTGTAGTCGCAGACAGGATGCACATCTGACGCAAGTAAGCCGTGCGTGTGACTTACATGCAACTTACGTGCCATAGGATTTCCTGTGTCATGATCTCCGCACATTGGTCATGCGTGTAATTTGCGTGTAACTTGTGTCACAAGTACGAGCCACGCACGTTTGTCGTATGGAATTAAAGGAAGTACGTGCAGATTCTGCGGCTGGTATACGGCTGGCTACGATGTCAAAGAGTGTTGCGTACCCCTTGCGTCACACCTATGATTTCACACAAATTTTGCCCGTATACCCGTAGCTGGTAGTACGGCCAGTTGTGCTCAAGGCCTTACATTGCATGAGTTCATGGCTACGACTGAAAAATTCCAAGACACGTACGGCTAAAAAATTCATGGGGGGAGTTGTGCTCAACGCCTAATATATTGGTCACAGCCACATTCATACTTGAACTTTTGAAACGAAGGTGAAATATTTCTACTTAAAACTGCCATAAAATTACTATAGATGCTTCATATATTTGCAAAGAAGACTTACCGGTAGACCATTTAAATCCTCTACTACGACACGTTTGTGCACCTTATATATTTATGTCTTAGCATCACAATATCTCTTAAACTCCATCTATCTATCATTTTCTAGAACATCATTCCGTCAACCACCAGACGCTCCTAGAATACACTTTTTTCACCAATGCATCAATCCGCCATTAAAAATAATTGATTCTTTCTTTCAGTGGTAATAATTTTTTCAATTAGTATTCATATCTCAGCGTTTCCCTACTTCTCATGTTGTATACGTTATGATCACAATTTATACAACAGCTCCAAATATTTTTCTTCCATTCAGCAGCCTCACTTCCCTTCCATAGGGAAGATTTGGATAACATTGACACTTTATATTCCCATGCTGGCATGAAAAAATCTGGAGATTCTTCATAAGCTTTTGCACAAAAAATACTAATTTCCTTGATTCGTTGAATATTTTTCCTTCTTCCTCCTACCACTATCCAACACATTTACTCATCAAATTCTAGCACAAATTTACAGGTTCCAGTTTTTTTCAGTCAACGTTAACATTCTTTGTTCTATTTCTCAGGTTTTGAATATTGTTCACAACTTTACTCGTGTTCAATAAAACTCGTAACTCCTCTTGTAAACATTTTTCAGATCTTTCACTAAATGATGAAATTCTGCCATTCTTCACTACTTTCCCTTTGTACCAAGATTTGATTTCTCTCCTTGACTAGCTCATTACTTTATCCAGAAATTTACTAAACTGCCATGAAGTCATATCATACCCACATCTCAGAAACACTTTATTATCAACACATTAATTCTTCTTTCAATATATCAAAATATACTTTGTTTCCATCATGGAGAATTTTAATGATAATCAATAAATTCATTGCATGCATCATAAACCTTGAACCCCATATTACTTCTCTGTAAGTTTTAATAATATATAATTCTAGGTCCATGTTTGTAGCAGGCAGCTTTGTTTTCACTTACTTTCACACATCTCAAATTACTCTATCGGAACATATACTTCATTTTCATGTTTACTTATGTAAAACCACTCGGCTCTACATCTTACAGTCTCTTCTTTTATACAAAAATAAAAACTATTTATGGTACATTTCTCAGGAACTTTTGAATCATAACTCCTTTCAGTTACTAGGTTTTTTGCAGTCTTCAATCTCTTCAAGTCTTTTATAATATTATTATTTCTAACTTTACGGAAATTCCATTTATCTATTTAGCTTTTCTGACGCTCTCCTTTTCTCCATATTAAACAAATCTACAAAACATGAACTCCACTGTCTTGGTAGAACATTTACTTTAGACAGCTTATTACTATTTTCCCTTTTCATTGAGTTTATATCCTCACTATTTATTCTCTTCATATTCGCCTGTAGGGTAATTAATTACATCCTCGGAAATTCTCTTGTCTGTTCTCATTACTTTCTCTCTTTTATCGACTATTTTCTACTTGAATATCCCATTCAACCTCCTCTATACCTTTCCAGGGTCTTATCTGTTTATGCATTGAAACCTATATAATCACTTTTTGTTATTATTATTATTATTATTATTATTATTATTATTATTATTATTATTGCTAGCTTAGCTACAACCCTAGTTGGAAAAGCAGGATGCTATAAGCCCAAGGGCTCCAAGAAAAAATTGCCCAGTGAGGAAGGGAAATGAGGAAATAAATAAACTACCATGTAAGTAATGAACAATAAAAATATATTATTTCCAGAACAGTAACAATATTAAAACAAATAATCAAACATATAGATTAAACATATTTACTTATCCCATGCTTACTATTTATATCCTTCCCCTATCTTCTAAAACAAAACTTCATCTCTACCTTCGTATCTTCAAACTTACCCAATTGCTCATGGGTTTTCTCAATTGTCTTAATTACATTTATAGACAAACCACCCCCACCCCCTTCCACTCCAAGTTAAACTTTTCTCTAACTTAAACTCTGACTCAAACATTAACAAAATACTTTGAGCTATTTCTCCTTTTAACTTTACGTCCATCTACGTGTTCTCTCATATATAGTAAGTGTGGAATATTTATTGTTGAAAGCAACGTATAGTTTTCTCTTATTAATATCATAGGTATTTGATTTGATAGAATGCCTTATGAAATAGGATGAAAAACAGTGGAATGCGACAAGCAAAAAATCTTGAAAATCAAAATTAATTAGAAAAGCTAACAAGTATTTAGAAAATTGCAAATATGTTTCAACGTAACCTAAATCATATTCCAAAACACAAGATAAAATGCATTCATTGTTTATTAATTACAAAAATAAGTGTTCATGAATGTAAAAGTTGAAAATATTTTGATTGTAAAAAAAAGCGATGAATCAATGTCCGCAAAAAAAAGGAGGGAAAAAAAAAACCTTCTGAAGCAAAGTCAAAAAGGGAATATGATACACAATTAATAAATAAAAAAAATCTCATATATTGAAGATGAAACACATCGTAGACTCGAACAATACCTGGTAATTGTAGACCTTAATTTTGCTCGTTCCATTGGACATTGGAGAGTCGTTCACATCCCCGACCTCTAGGGTGAAGAACCGGATGCCTCTTCGACCTGTCTGGTCTTGGGTCACAAAGGGAAGGGGATACACCTTCTGCTCCTCTCGGTCTAACGAGACTAAAGGATTTAAGCGGTACGTTGACCCTAATCTGTAAGGTAAAGAGAAACAAGAGCGTTGTTGATTCCGTCTCTCTGGTAAAAATCCTCGCTTTTTAAATTACTACCTAACGAATGATCGTTTTGCTTCTTTAATATATAACTGTTTAGAAGAAATTTCGCAAAGGAAGCTTGCAATAAAAAGTGGAAGTTGTGCAAATAACCTTATATAAACATTCCAAAGGTAATCGAAGGACATGAGTCTTGTCCTCAGCTACAGCAAGATGAAAGGGGTAAGAGAAAATAGTAACAACGCCTCAATATTGTAAACTATATAAAAAAAATAAATTATTAAGCAATGCTAACAATTTAACAATGATGGCATAAATTCCTTGGTAGGAGAATTTATGAATAAAAAAAAAAAAAAAAAAAAAACACACACAAGCTGAGAAAAGTAAAGCCATATTTTGGCATCCCTTTTTCAAAAGATTTTATAAAAGTTTCTTTGATATCATAAATTACAAGTTACGTTTTAACCTACTGTACTATATATTCAAAATTATTCTTTTCTGAAATAGGAAAAGGCTGTGTAATGGAAAGCTTTTTTGGCTATAATTTTTTAATAAAGGTATTGCAGACTAAAACTGGGTTCTTGTTAGCACACCCTACTTACTCATGTGAGCTTTAAGTGAGTTTGAGGTATCGAAAACCGTAGACAGTGTAGTAACAACTTCCTAATAACATTAAAACCATGAAAATTTGAAATAAGAAATAAGTCTATTGCATGTTTTCATAAATCTCAAACGTTTTTCATAGATTTTGAATAATAAAACTTTTGACACCAAGACTTGTTTACTCAGTAAACTTATCTTACACGCTTAGTGGAATAAACAACAAAATCCTTCTCATTAGAAATATGTTATCCAAAGAATAATGGCGTCTTACCCGTCAACAGGAAGAAGACTGAATTTTTCCAACCAAGAAACGGGAATTTCCGGATCAAACACCATGGTGCACGGACAGCCATTGTCACTTCCATCAACATCGTTGAGCTTTATAGTTATCGATTTCACATCCTCAGGATCCATGTTCTCCATGACTTTGGCGTAACTGTTTTCCTAGAAAAAAAATAAGTATGCAAAATCATTCCAATTCCGATTATATTTCGATCAAATTTCTCTATTTGCAATACCCTATTTTAAGTTTAATAGCATTTTGGAAGTAACGTACATTCACCTTTCGCCTCTTATAAGGTTTTTCTTTATTTTTGTCACAATACTCTGTATATTTAATTCCACGTACAATAAAAATATTATGTATGTTACACCAGAATAATTATCGATTAACTTACTACTGCATACACACACACTTATATGTATATATATATATATATATATATATATATATATATATATATATATATATATATATATATATATATATGTATATATATATATACATATATATATACATATATATATATATATATATATATATATATATATATATATATATATATATATATTTATATATATACATATATGTATGTATATATATATATATATATATATATATATATATATATATATATATATATATGTGTGTGTGTGTGTATTATATATATATATATATATATATATATATATATATATATATATATATATATATGTATATATATACACTCTATATGCATAAATACATATAAGTATATACAAATAAGCCACAATATCTCTTTATATCCAGTTTACTCTGCCTCAGGAGAGATCTCCCTCAGTGGCCGAGTTGAAGGTCACTCGAACCTTAGTTCCCTTGGTCCGGGTTCAATTCCTTGGCCGATCAGAAACTATTATCATAAGTTTGATTCCCCTTCGGGTCTCTGATCCCGAGGCGGAGTGAATTGGATATCAAGAGGTATCTATGGCTTTTATATATATATATATATATATATATATATATATATATATATATATATAAAATATATATATATATATATAAATATATATATATATATATATATATATATATATATATATATATATATATATATATATATATAAGAGAGAGAGAGAGAGAGAGAGAGAGAGAGAGAGAGAGAGAGAGAGAGAGAGAGAGAGAGAGAGAGTAGAATATGTTACATATTTTATCTATTTTATAGGTAAATGATGAGACAATGTACGTTTGTCGCAACGGAATAGACTATAAGAGATATACTGCATATTGGTGAAGGTTTTTGGCATCGAGCTGGACAAAGATGGAGCTGGTATAGATTGAAAATACTGTCCATCTGAGGCAAAATCTTACCAAGGATTCCCAATTGTGTCACGTGTTCAGGATGAAACATTGCAGTTGCAGAAATATATAATGCTTATACTAATCCTTTCAGCTGAGGATTACCCTTACAAAGAATATGGTGGATGATCTGATCAGGTGTTGCTAAAAAAATTCTTTAGTGAATGTAGTACATTCATAAGATTCAATTTAAAATTATAGAGATTTTAAATGACTGAGCGTCGAGGAGTTAAAAAATAGTCAAGATATCTCAAGAAATGAGATGGTTCAGGCAGGAGATGAGAACTAGCTAAAATAGCACAAACCAGTATCTATGGGAACATCACTAAGAAGAATTATATGCATGTTCGAAAAATCACAATGAAAGGGCAAGGAAAGAAAGCCATCCATGTGGAAATTCTTACATAAAGTGCTCAGGTCAGAAGGAAAAGAAATTATAAGGCTCGCCAGATAAAGATATGAAACAGTGTACTTACAGGTGAATGTATATGTGGGTGATTATCGTTGAGATCTCTGATGATCAGATGAACGGTGGCAGGATCAGCATCGTGACCTCTTCCCCCTTCATCGTTAGCCCTCGGATACAAGGTCATTATGCCCTTCTTAGCAGCCTCTCGATCTAAACACTGGGTACATGAAAAGGCAAGGTGTTCAATGGTTTACAAAAGAAAGCCCTTTTATTTACTTTTATTCCTATAAGAAACTTCAAGATAAGAAATGAGAAACCAGCTTCTAATTTCACTTGAATCAATAAAACTGGACCAATGCTACTCTTACTGCAACTAGCGGGAAGATAGCTATACCCACAAGACACACAGAGGCCACTGGTAATACTGAAATAAGAAGCTATTACTTACTCCTTTCAATGATAGGTCCCCATTCTTGCTGTCTATGGTAAAGTTGAGTTGTTCGACAGGAGACAGATAATACAGTATGTTTTGGTTGACTGTGCGTGGTAAGTCGGGGTCAACAGCTGATACCTGGTGTGAAAAAAAAAACATTTGAGTCATGTTATTAGATACAGAAAAATAATACAAATATACAATTACATCTCACTCATTTTAACTTGCTCAAAACTGAAACCTAATTATCAGTAATTGTCAATTCTAAGAAAATGGGAAAATCATTGGTAAATTGTGCACAAATCTTTTAAAACAAAAGATAGATTGTCTGTCTGTTATCATTATAAGACAATTGTAGATCAGTCAAACACTTTTTGGGCAATAGTTAGTACACACACCCAATAAATAACATCCAATATGGCATAAAATTTAGTCTCTGGAGTAACATAATATCAGTACAGACCAAAGAACTGTTGCAAGGTTTATAAAATTACATTCATTCTCTCTTATTTCTAAATAATCCACGGAAATATACTACCCCCTCGAAATATCGAAAACTGGAAACAAATCCCTAGCTTCCTTTGGGTAAACACCAGAACCTAGAGCACGCCCCATGGTAGCCATGACTGAACAGGAAATCTTAAGTAGTTAGTATCAAAACCTAAATCTCTAATCTAGTACACAGATTTGAATAGAAAAGATTAATTTGATTTTAAAACGTGTGACTATTTAAAATATAACCTTAATTTACTGCATGTCAACGCTTTGTTCTTTCCACTTTGATATACAAACTAACTTTTTCAACATTTTTACACCTAAGATTTATAGACGAAAGAACAGGATGCCCAATTATCCAGAGGCCTCTCTTGGAAACAGATGTTCTTATTCCACTTATTTATAATGTTTTTCTGGTGTTAATTATGTACCTTGGCTCATATTCAACCAGAATCTAATAGCATTATCTACTATAGTATTAAATCGTAATATAATCCTTCGATTCTCCATGCTCTTTCATTTAGTTTCTTATTCAACTGATAAATTTTGCATTAATTGTAAATACGTCTTTCATTAGAACTCGGAAAACTAAATGAGAGTAGCGTAAGTCACAAAACACATCTATGAACTTCATTAAAAATTCAAAACCTTAGTATACATCACAAACGTTTGAAGACTATTTAATATAACATTTCTTTATTAACCTTTGCATCAAAGTGTTCTATATTTATTAAGATTTTCTTACTTTTTAAAATAACCAAAATTTGTAAAGCGGAGCATTCGAAATTCTTCATTTTAAACTTGAATAAATAATCGTTTCAATTTTATTCGTTAGTAATGGCCTCTTCTTTCATGTCTGGTTCAATTATAATTGCCTTAATTCTTTCTGCTATGGTATTCCATAGTTCTAAATTTTCCTCCACTTAAAAAGATTAATTGCCATATGCTCTTACAATCACTATTCTTAACCTAGTGTGTGAAGTTTATGCATTATTCATAGCCACCTTGTATGACAACTAGAAATGTGACTTTATACCTAAGAAACTCAACAAAGCATTAATTAATCAAACTATGCATGATGGTATAAAGAAAATATCCAAAATAACACTTGTATAGATTTCTAAGATATGTAATTGGAATATATATGATTCAAACAAAATGTATTCACCATATTGATGTGACCCGGCCTCATCTCTCCCTAGCCAAAATTAACATTCCTGGTTACCGTTACCGATCCTATAATCCACCAGGATCGTAGGGGAGCTGCATGGTGGAACACCGCAATGGGAGCCTCCACGGTTGTGTGCGAGTGCCTGGGTCTGGCCGAAGGTTTTTCCTGTCCATTCAGCAATGTTGTTGGTCCACCTCTTTCTCTGCCGCCCTCTTCTCCTCTTCCCCTGAACTGTTCCCTGGAGAATTGTCTTGGACAGGCCGCTTGATCTTGTTGTGTGGCCATACCGTTTTAGTTTCCTCCTCTTCACTGTGGACAGCAGATCTTCATAGCGTCCTAAGTGTTGTCTCACTCTTCTGTTGACTTCTTCATTTGTGACATGCTCAATGTACGAGATGCCAAGCACTCGTCTGAAGCATCTCATTTCTGCAACTTTGATCTTTCTCTGTAGCTCTGCCGTCAGTGTCCAGGATTCACAAGCATACAGGAGGATGGAAATGACTAGAGCATGCAATAGACTCAATTTGGATTTGACAGCGATATTTTTGTCTTTCCAGATTGGATTCAGTTTTGTTAGCGCCGCTATTGTTTACGCGATTCTTGCATGGACTTCTGGTTTGGATCTTTCTTGGCTGATGATTGCACCAAGGTACTTCAATTGTTGGACTGTTTCAAGTTGTTGACCACCGACCACGATTTTTGCTTTGATTGGCTCATCGCTGTTTTCCATTAGCTTTGTTTTTTCAGCACTGATTTCCATTCCGTATCTGGTTGATGTTTCATCCAGACGTTTCACGAGGTTGACCAGCTCATCTTCGTTCCCTGCCAGGCCGTCAATATCATCAGCAAACTGAAGGTTGCTGATTGTTCGTCCTCCGATGCTAACTGTGCTCACATGATCTTCGAGTGCCTTTGTCATAATTTGTTCAAGGAAGATGTTGAACAGGGTTGGTGACAGAAGGCAGCCTTGGAGGACACCTACTGAAGTGTGGAACCATTCGCCTATTTTGCCTTGGGCAAGGACCGCGCTGGTTGCTTTATTGTACGGCTGTTGGATCGTCTGTATCAGTTTTTATCCCATGTTGTACCTGTTCATTGTGGCCCAGAAGGCATCATGCCATACGTGGTCAAATGCCTTTTTGTAGTCAATGAACACGTGGAAGATGTCTTGCTGGTGTTGGCTGTACTTCTCACACAGAACTCGAAGATTGAAAATCTGTTCCGTTGTGCTCCTTCCTCTTCTAAACCCAGCTTGTTCTTCGGCAATGATCTCTTCTGCCTAGGGTCTCAGTCAGTTCAGAATGACTCTCAACATCACTTTGCTTACGTGGCTGATAAGGCTAATCGTTCTATCGTTTTGACATTGCTGTAAGTTGCATTTCTTGGGAAGCGTGATGATGAGGGACTGTGTCCAGGGTGTGGGCTATGCACCTGTCTGCCAGATCTTGTTGCAGATGCTGGTACACATTGAAATTCCTAGACCAGTTCAAAACCCAAAAAAACGATTCTTCATCAGTCTCGCACAACGTTGAAGTGGGCTTGTGGGGGATGGCTGGACGAAGAATGTAACTTAAATGTGAAAAATCTGTCCACATGGATAAGGAGGGAATACTTTCTAGTGGATAGCAGCTAACAGGTACGGACTACCTTCATTCTAATTCTATTATTGTTCCAAACTCGGCATATTTAATCAGTCTATGAGGTACATCCCGCAAATAAATAAAATCTAAACTCTCTACAACCCATCCCATAAATCTCTCTCTCTCTCTCTCTCTCTCTCTCTCTCTCTCTCTCTCTCTCTCTCTCTCTCTCTCTCTCTTCTATCCTGTTTTATAGTATATTTTTTCTAGATTGACAGCGCGGCATGTCAAGCAATACGGGTGCCAAATTTTCACATATTCACTTTATCGTTATAATATTAGACTAAAGATTACCTTGGCCATCTTTATTATTCAGTTGAAATGTCTACCTCGACTAAGAACATTTTCATTTGTTTCATCCCATTCTCATGTTCAACATACTCGTATTATTACTCAACTCATCCGATGTGCGCTTTATATTCAACACATCAGCGCTCTTTTTTTATTTCCTGTCTTGCCGAGATAAAATCTTATAACAAACTGTCCTCTTTTATTTTCCATTAAGGTTACATTATCTGCTCATTATCTAGCTGCAACCTTATCTTCTTTTCATTCAAAAGGTTAGATCTACATTACAAGAAACGTAATGGCTCTTTTTCTACCTTAATGGGAAAGGGGTGTTCATAGTGTTGAAAGGTTTTATATGTCACATTATTGCCCTTTTTTGTTATGTAAGTTTTCCAAGACTGGAAATCTTTACAAAATGCACACTTTACCTCGACTTGTATTCTTTAATGAAAATGTTTTCTCTCTCTCTCTCTCTCTCTCTCTCTCTCTCTCTCTCTCTCTCTCTCTCTCTCTCTCTCTCTCTCTCATTATATATATATATATATATATATATATATATATATATATATATATATATATATATATATATATATATATATATATATATATATATATGTATATATACATATATATGAATATTCATTGCCATCAGATATCACAAATGGTTGTGTTTACCCTTCCCCTGTGACTATGTATCTATAGAATTATGTATATATATATATATATATATATATATATATATATATATATATATATATATATATATATATATATGTGTGTGTGTGTGTGTGTGTGTGTGTGTGTGTGTTTGCGTGTGTGCATGTGTATATGTTAATGTAATGTATACAACCATGATCAACGTAAATGGGTAAAGATTCACGAACTGTTCATTTTCATCATTATCGAAGTTATGCATCTGCATTTTATTCACGATTAGACGTAAAATTAGTTATGCTTTGCTCTAATCTGTCTTTGTGCTTTTAATGCCCCTATTATCCAAAGGTTTAGGTCTTTATATTTACATTTTTAATAATTTCTTGTGACTTAATATTAATATTTTTCTTACTACCCTCACGGATGCCACTTTTTTATTCACTCCTATCCTTCTTCTTCTCGTCCAAACCATCACATTATTTGATATCTCTGTTATCCAGAAACTGGACATCAGATAAGTTACTCTGGT
>NC_090730.1:124330594-124335594 GCF_036898095.1 Palaemon carinicauda
AAAATTATTCATAGGGAAAAGAATGTCATTTCATTTTCATTTTCCTTAGGTATGGGCGTTGTCTGAACAGCTAAATAAAATCACCTCAAAAATGTTTCTAATTGAGATTATTAGTTTCAAGTTCAACCGACACTCGCTACAAATATGCAAATTCTAGTATAAACAGTATTTCTTGTGCAATGTCTTATAAAACGAAATCCACAATTTCATAAATTTCTACATAGCATCCATTTAATGGTAAGTAAAATCTGACAGTTTTATCATCAATTTAGCAGTAAGTAAAATCTGAGAGTTTTATCTTCAATTCAATGGTAAGGAAAATCTGACGGTTTTATCACCAATTTAATGATAGGTAAATTCTGATAGTATTATCATCTACGTTAACTTAACGTAAGTAAAATCTGACAGTTTTATCATCAACATCAACTTAATGGTAAGTAAAATCTGATAGTTTTATCATCAATTTATTGGTAATTAAAATCTGAGTTTTTTCATCAATTTAATAATAAGGAAAATCTAAGAGTTTTATCAGCAATTTAATGATAAGTAAAATCTGACAGTTTTATCAGCAATTTAATGATAAGTAAAATCTGACAGTTTTATCATCGATTCAATAGTAAGTAAAATATGACGGTTTTATCATAGATATAATGTTAAGTAAAATCTGATAGGTTTATCATCAATTTAATGGTAAGTAAAATCTGACAGTTTTATCATTAATTTAATAGTAAGGATAATATGAGGTTTTTATCATCTTTATCTGAGTTTTATTCTTGAGACATAAAACCAGAATATTACTCTAACGATAGATTTTGCATAAACAATACATTAAAGTCATGGTCATAATCACTATGATACTCACATTCCGATCATACACCGGATGGTCGTAGTCCAGCACTTTGTTGACGAGGATCTCGCCCGTCGCTTCATCGACCCGAAACTTCTGTTCGCCGTTGCCTTCAACGATCTCGAATTCGAAAAGGTTCACTAATGGGGCGGGGGGGGGGGGGAGAAAATGAGAGTCATATTTCAATACTGAAGTTTGATAAGTCAGTGTAGATGCGCTACTCATTCATTTCTATCATTATTTTCTGTAGTCAAGAATGTGAAGGTGGCTGCAAAGGTAAATGCAAAGTTATTTTTATTTTTATTGTGTTAGCAAGTAGTTATGTGCTATGGCTGTTGTATATTGCTACAAAAATTAAATTGAAAATTGTTCATGCATACACACACAGACACACACACACATAAACACACACACATAAACACACACACACACACACACACACAAACACATATATATATATATATATATATATATATATATATATATATATATATATATATATATAGATATGTGTTTATATATATGCATAAATATGTGTTTACGCACACACACTCACACATATATATGTATATATATGTATATATATAATATATATATATATACATATATATATATATATATATATATATATATATATATATGTATGTGTGTGTGGTGTGTGTGTGTGCATGTATGTATATGTGTGTATGCAGGCAAAGATCCACAAATAGTAAATGAAACAAGGTATAAATCCTGACTTTCTCAAAGCTATTCAGAAATCTTCTAAAGCATCTAGTAAACATCCAAGAGAAGGAGAAACCAATGTGGATTTGTACATTGTTTCAATTGGTTTTCGGTTTTAAAAATCACATGTTCATGCGAGTTGAAAATATCCTCATGTGTATATGCGTGTGCGTGTAGATTTCATAGAAGGGACTTTAGGCTATATAAACTACAGTAATTTTGAGATGATTAATAAATGGAGATGACAGAATTTTATAAAAAGCGTTATGATATAGAAAACGCGAAGACACATTATATGTGGTAAGCCTGTAGGGGGCATGTATTAATAATGCAGAACTATTCTGATGTCAGATAGTATTTGAAAAGGCTTTTTTATCATCATAAAAGAGCCTTTTCAAATACAAGTCGAAAGATAAAATTTGCATTTTCAAAGAATGTAGGTTTTATCTGATTAACAAACTGAAACTGACTAAAAAAGAACCCCCCTTTCTCCCAAGAACTAAAAGGCTGTTGAAGGAAAGCCAAAACTTGGTGTTAATCCAAACTGAAACATAAATATTTAAAATAAGTTTGTAGAAATATCGTGAGTTTTAAATTGCCGCCCAATATAAATGTCCCCGCGGTTCGAATAAAACGACAGACGGGAGGAGTTCTGCAGTGGTGCCATTATATCCTCGAATGATAGTTATATTGTGGACCTAAAAGCTAAGGTTCTGGTTTCTGATCTTAGAAAGCAGGTGAAATGGAAGGTGGCTAGAAAATAATGGAAGAGTATTTCTCATTCAGGTTTTGGTATATAATCCCATAGGTTGAATTTTTAATATATATTACAAACATATTATTTGTTCCGGTTTAAGTCCATTTACAAAGTAAATGTGGTGCAAGACTTCATTATCTTCTTGATTATGGTCACTCTCATTTTTGTTATTATTAAAGCCGGAAATAATATTAATACTAAAGGGTACCTGACACTTGCACGCATTCGTGGCACGCACTGGCACGCATTGATGCACGAACTCGCGTGAACGAGTCGTGAAAATGTCGTGAAGAGTGCTGGAACTCGCGTGCCAGAGCGTACCAATGCGTGCCATGCGTGCCCAGAACTTTGAAATGTTTTGAAGTTTGTGGCACGCATTGGCACGCACAAAATAGTCGTGAAATAGTCGTGAACGATGCGCCAACTGGAGTGAACTGGAGTGAACAGTGCGGAAATGGCGTGAACAGGAGTGAACGATGCGGGAAGTGGCGTGAACTTTATAATGAAGAGAAACAAAAAGGAAACGAAAAAATTAATGAAAAGGAAAGAAAAATAAACCTAATAAATTTTTATATTTGCTGTTTTAATGTGAAAAAGAAATGATATCTTATTTCAAACTATTTCTATAACTTTATAATGAAGAGAAACAAAAAGGAAACGAAAAAATTAATGAAAGGGAAAGAAAAATAAACCTAATAAATTTTTATATTTGCTGTTTTAATGTGAAAAAAAATTATACCTTATTTCAAACTATTTCTATAACTTTATAATGAAGAGAAACAAAAAGGAAACGAAAAAATTAATGAAAAGGAAAGAAAAATAAACATAATAAATTTTTATATTTGCTGTTTTAATGTGAAAAAAAAATATATCTTATTTCAAACTATTTCTATTACTTTATAATGAAGAGAAACAAAAAGGAAACGAAAAAATTAATGAAACGGAAAGAAAATTATAAACCTAATAATTGTTTATATTTGCTGTTTGAATGTAAAAATAAAATGATGTCTTATTTCATGCACACACTTATTTTCCTCTATTACCAATCAAGACCCAAAACTTTTGTTTTGAATAAAGATGAACTGAAAAATAAACCCAAGAAATTTTTAAGTTTGCTGTTTGAATGTAAAAATAAAATGATGTTTTATTTCATCAACATACTTATTCTTCTTTATTACCTTAAAATGAAGAGCAAAACAAATTTTTTCTGTTTGCTGTTTTAATGTAAAAATAAAATGATTTCTTATTTCAACACACTTTTTTCTCTATTACCTTAAAATCAACAGCCTAAAAACTTTTCATGTTTGCTGCTTTTAATGTTAAAATAAAATGCTCACTTAATACTTGTACATATTTTATGTCTGCTATTTATATGTAAATCAAATGCTTTCTTATTGAAACAAAAATAAAGGGCAACAAAAAATACAAACGAAAAAGATACGTTTCTTCTCCTCAATGCAATGGTGTCTCTGACAGAAAGCATTGTTGTCTCTTCCGAAGCCAATCCAAGAATGTCCTCGGGTTGAAGAGGCCCTGTTTTTATATGGAGTGAACGATGTGCAAACGATGCAGAATGATGAGCGAACTCGCGTGAACGTGTCATGAACTTCTCGTGAACTACGCGTGAACATCGCGTGAACGTCGCGTGAACGATGCGCGAACTGGAGTGAACTGGTCGTGAACAGTGCGGGAAAAACACCAGTGCGTGGCAAAAAGGTAGGCTTAAAACTAGCCTACATTGTAACCAATATTTGCTTCTACACGAAGCCTTAGACAATGGAGTAAGACAGCTAGGAATAACATTTAGCAAACGATAGAAAATGTTATAAATGAGATTGTATCAAAATCCAGCGCACAAAACCTTACCGACGTCAGAGTCATTAATGGCCAGCTTGATTCCCGTAGACTTTCCAACTTCTCGGTTCTCCGGCAATGCCACTTCATAGATGCCGTTCAGGTAATCGAAGACGGGCGGAACGTCGTTCAAGTCTTGCACCGTTATCCAGTAGATCGTCATTCGCTCGTGGGCTGGAGGAGGAAAAATAAGGAAAAATTAGTATATCAAAATTAATCATGAGATGGTTTAAGTCATCCTGCTTCCCACCAATCACTCAGTTCAGGCATTCTTTATAAATACTTGATGCCTCTCTTTCATGAGATTGAATATAAATAAAAGGATTGGCGATACAATATTTTTTGTGTTCTATATGTGATTCTTCCGTAATATCCTTGGCTTTAAATGAAGCACTTATGTAAATGGAATTCCAAAACTATTTTCTATCGCGTGAGAGTAATTGAAATTATGAAGTGAGTATAAACACAATCCTTTGTAGTGCGGTAAAGGCAGAAGTACACAATGTTACATGTACGGTATTCTTGGATGCTGTGTTATCTGCAGTTTACAAGTACAGATATTATAGCATTCGCATTACACAGGTATAAAGATAACTTATTTCGTATAAAAATACGAGATGATACAAAATATTATAACTTCTGAAACTGAGTATATATATATATATATATATATATATATATATATATATATATATATATATATATATATATATATATATATATATATATATAAAGACAGTGTTTTGGATAGTTTTGCCTTGTTGGGCGTCTTCTCTGAAAGCTCAAATAAACCTGTCACTTCCAGAATCCCTTTTTATT
>NC_090730.1:124340594-124348094 GCF_036898095.1 Palaemon carinicauda
AAAATATTTAATTTCAAGGAGTAAACAGAAAGTGCTTCATAAATACTAGCAATGAACATCAATGTGGCAGTTTGGTAAACCCCTAAAACTCCACATGACATAAGGACTTATTCTAATTTACTAAAGATTTTTAGACATTCATTATTGTAATTCACAAAAAAAAAAAAAAAAAGATCTCTCGATGAAACAAAATTTTCTTAAAAAATTCTTTTATACGATATTCATTCCTCTACAGTATATTTAGTTTTCCTAACAAACGCACTTAAAACTTTTACCTAAATATACTAGTTCGTGGAAATATTTCCTCTTGAAAAGTGGTTTGTGAATTTGACAAACATTATTTTAGTGACCTACTAATTGGTAGACTACTGTTACATATGTACAAATCAACTACATTGTTTTACCCCTCGCCAAAATAAAAAAAAGTTTTAGAATCGGCTAAATCTATATAATTATTCTATAAAGTTTCATCCATTTACTAGCCGACAGCTTAAATATCGTCATTATAATTTTCCTTTTTCTATATTTCATTATGTCCAAAATAATTATAGTTGTCCTAGGGGAACAAATTCGCTTTCAACCTTAGTTGAAGAATCCTGATACTGAGTGACCTCAGAATATGTCTCAGACCTGGGATCCTAATTAGCGCATAGGCCTAAAAATAGAGGACTGACATCCTTTGAAGGAATACAGAGCAGCATTAATAATACTCATTGGATTAGGACTCCAACAAAACGAAATGCAGCTTTCAAAAAGGACAACGAAAAATATTCTTAAGCAAAAATAAAAGAAAAACTCCATCATAGTTATGAGTTACGTGAATAGATAAAACCAATATGTAAATATTAGTAATTAAGATGAATTTTTTTACGTTGATTTCTACATACCAGACGCCCATAGGAAAGATAATCAAAGGTCCTTTTATGGCTTAAATCGGAAGGAAATTGTTTTGACAGTAGAGGGAAAGGAACAGTCGTAACTAACATAAAATGCTTTAATGGGAAGAAAGCTTTCTTGCTATTACCCCTAATAAAAGAATCTAAATATCAAAGGATTTTTTTCTTTTTTTTTATTCCGGTTGTCGAATCCTATTTCAACGTTTTTTAACTAAATCCTATATGTAAGCATTAAAGAAAGAAATTTGAGAACATATTAATTTTCACTTTCCAAAATTTACCTCCCCATACATGCATGATTGTGGTGACATAAACACACAAAGAAAGAGAGAGAGAGAGAGAGAGAGAGAGAGAGAGAGAGAGAGAGAGAGAGAGAGAGAGAGAGAGAGAGAGAGAGAGAGTCAAAAGTCAAAGTCAAAGTCAAAAACCTTTATTCCATTATGAAATGGTTATTCTGTAGAGAGAGAGAGAGTTAAAATTCCATGTAATACAATTGGATATGATATACTGGATGTCAATTGTCATGGAAATGACTAGCATGCAAAAAAAATATTCATTCCTGGAGAGAGAGAGAGAGAGAGAGAGAGAGAGAGAGAGAGAGAGAGAGAGAGAGAGAGAGAGAGAGAGAGAGAGTTAAAATTCTATGCAATATTATTATTATTTTTACTATCCAAGCTACAACCCTAATTGGAAAAGCAAGATGTTATAAGCCAAGGGGCTCCAATAGGGAAAAATAGCCCAGTGAGGAAAGGAAATAAGGAAATAAATAACTGAAGAGAACAAATTGACAATAAATCATTCTAAAAAAAGTAATGTCAAAAGAGATATGTCATATATAAGCTATTAACAACGTCAAAAACAAATATGTCATATATAAACTATAAAAAGACTCATGTCCGCCTGGTCAACAAAAAAGCATTTGCTCCAACTTTGAACTTTTGAAGTTCTACTGATACAACAACCCGATTAGGAAGATCATTCCACAACTTGGTAACAGCTGGAATAAAACTTCTAGAGTACTGCGTAGTATTGAGTCTTATGATGGAGAAGGCCTGGCTATTAGAATTAACTGCCTGCCTAGTATTACGAACAGGATATAATTGTCCAGGGAGATCTGAATGTAAAGGATGGTCAGAGTTATGAAAAATCTTATGCAACATGCATAATGAACTAATTGAACGACGGTGCCAGAGATTAATATCTAGATCAGGAATAAGAAATTTAATAGACCGTAAGTTTCTGTCCAACAAATTAAGATGAGAATCAGTAGCTGAAGACCAGACAGGAGAACAATACTCAGAACAAGGTAGAATAAAAGAATTAAAACACTTCTTCAGAATAGATTGATCACCGAATATCTTAAAAGACTTTCTCAATAAGCCAATTTTTTGTGCAATTGAAGAAGACACAGACCTTATATGTTTCTCAAAAGTAAATTTGCTGTCGAGAATCACACCTAAAATTTTGAAAGAGTTATACAAATTTGAAGAAACATTATCAATACTGAGATCCGGATGTTGAGGAGCCACCGTCCTTGACCTACTTACAATCATACTTTGAGTTTTGTTAGGATTCAACTTCATACCCCATAATTTGCACCATGCACTAATTTTAGCTGAATCTCTATCAAGGGATTCACCAACCCCAGATCTACATTCAGGGGATGGAATTGATGCAAAGAGAGTAGCATCATCTGCATATGCAACAAGCCTATTTTCTAGGCCAAACCACATGTCATGTGTATATAGTATGAAAAGTAATGGGCTAAGAACACTACCCTGTGGAACACCGGATATCACATTCCTATACTCACTATGGTGCCCATCAACAACAACTCTTTGAGATCTACTACTTAGAAAATCAATAATAATGCTAAGAAACGACCCACCCACTGCCAACTGTTTCAGTTTGAAAACAAGGGCCTCATGATTAACACGGTCAAAGGCAGCACTAAAATCAAGGCCAATCATACGAACTTCCCGACCACAATCAAAGGATTGGATTTCTGTACTGCATTGGAGATTGTAAGAAGGGCATCACATGCTCCAAGGCCTTTACGAAAACCAAATTGCAAACTAGGGAATAGATGATCACCTTCAGCAAACCTATTAAGACGTTTTGCCAGAAGACGTTCAAAAACTTTAGATAATATGGGAGTTATGAAAATTGGGCGGTAATCAGTGGGACTTGAGCTACCACAAACACATTCACATAGAGGAGTAACATTACCAATTCTCCAACAAGTGCTAAAAGCTCCTCTTCTTGCTAACTTGCGCAAAATAACAGATAACTTTGGAGCTAAGAAATCTGCTGTCTTTATAAAAAACAAATGAAAAATACCATTTGGGTCTACACCTCCATAAGCATCAAGGTCCATCAACAGAGCTTTAATCTCACGAGATCGAAAAGCTAAACTAGTTAGTTTAGCCTCAGGAAAACAGGAATGAGGAAGTTCAAGTTTTTCATTACTCTGTTTACTATCAAAAACAGCAGCCAAAAGGGTTGCCTTTTCCTTTGGACAGTGAGTGACTGAGCCATCTGGTTTAAGT
This sequence comes from Palaemon carinicauda, assembly GCF_036898095.1. Classification (NCBI taxonomy): domain Eukaryota; kingdom Metazoa; phylum Arthropoda; class Malacostraca; order Decapoda; family Palaemonidae; genus Palaemon; species Palaemon carinicauda. The sequence goes on from NC_090730.1 coordinate 124,344,040, forward strand.
AAAGGAGGAACTGTTGCATCTACACCAAAGAGTACAGATTTAAGGGTAGGCCACCATTTATGTTCCTGGATGTCAATTATCAAGTAAATGACTAGTATACAATAAAAAGATATACATTCCTTGCGAGAGAGAGAGAGAGAGAGAGAGAGAGAGAGAGAGAGAGAGAGAGAGAGAGAGAGAGAGAGAGAGAGAGAGAGAGAGAGAGAGAGACATGTTAATAATACTCACAATTAATTGGATCGTCAGCGTGTATTCCTGGATGGTCTCAAAATCCAAATTCCTTGAGGCGACAAAAACCGTCACACCTGTGCTATCGTGACACTCCCCCGAATGCTCCTGTCGTCTGTGGACACCAGTGAGATATTGCTATTAGAGTAATGTGAGAATCACTGTATTATTCTTTACCGTAAGCACGCCAGGGTCTTTTACAAATGAAGTCAGTGGAATACAAACCTTGTTATTTGTTAATTTAATTAATTTCCAGTCTTGTTTCAACTTTGGAAATTGTTCCAAATGTTCATTATTGTCATTATAATAATCCCAAGACTTCATTACCCTTGATTTAGGAAATAAGCGGACACTAATTTTCATAAATTTAAATTCCGGTAAATTGTTATGATGTTTATAAAAACTCTAGGACTGCACCGTTGCAAATAGTTACCAGACTTCATAATCACAACTAGAATATTGATTTTATTGCATGTAGATCATGTGATAAAAACTCCATAACTACTATATCAATTAAGAATGTTTCAAAAAAAGTATAAATTTAAATGCATACAAATTTAAATACATTATCAGGGTGTTCCCTTAACGGGCAGAACTAAATTCATCACCTAACAAAATAAAAGAATAAATATTTATTCAAGAAATGACGAATTTTTCTCCATTATGAATGTATGAGATTCTGAGCTTTTTTATTCTACGGATCGATGGGAAAATTATCAAAATACAATCCAAATTGCATCTATATATCATGTGTCACTAAACATTAATATTCCAGAAAAAAAGTGGGCAAAGAAGTGAAAATATTACTGAACGAAATGCTAAATAATTTATTCTTCCATTAAAGAGTTACCTCAATAAGTCATAAAGAATAAAGTTCATCTTCTCTGGATTATCATATCAAAGTTGAGGAATAATTTTTCAAGACTTTCTTGAAGCACCCAAAATATAATGCAGTTTGCTATTGAACTAAATATTACAATAGATAAATAATTCAATAAGCATATTTCTTCTGGTCTTAAGAGAGAGAGAGAGAGAGAGAGAGAGAGAGAGAGAGAGAGAGAGAGAGAGAGAGAGAGAGAGAGAGAGAGAGAGAGGTTACCCTTTCCAAGTTTAAAAATATAAAATAGCAGAGAAATTTTCAAAATCTGAATGATTTTAACGCGTCCCCTTGTATTTCTATAATGGTGAAAATTTAGACATATTCTTTTTTATATATCTACCATCTTTCCAGCAGTAATAATCTATTAAACATAAGAATAAATAGGTATGTAGTTATGCTTTTAACAAACAAAAAACATGTTATCCATTGTGCGTTATTACTCACCTGATGGCAAATGTCCCATCGGAATTAGTATCTGGCGTGTTGACGTTCAGTAGAGTGAAGTAAACAAGCGAGCTGTCTGCCAGATTAGACCTAAAAGGAAAAATTAAGGAATCTTGGGACAAGGAACTTCAAAGATTAATCATGGAGACGAATTTAGTATGCAGATGATACTTAATAAAGGAAAAAGTGCCGTTGTCAATGATAGGCATCAAATTTGAGAATTGTGTAAATGAAATGATTATTTAGAAAAAAAAATCAAAATCCTGATAAGTACATATACGGTAGATAATTCTTCAAAATTATCAAGTGATATGTAACTTGAAACATTCTTCATGTACCAAACAATTCTTAACTTAGCTGGGGATTGGAGAATTGTGTAAAGTAACTAAATCTAAAACATCAAACTCTAAGACGTAGTAACAGGGTAAATTTTTGTTATAAGAGTAAACCGTGAATTCCAGTATTATGTCTGTCCTACGAAGAATTATGATAACAAAATAAAAAAAAAAAAAGACGAAAATGAACATAGATTATGTGCATAAAAAAAGCCAAGCCATTCAATTAATATTCTACTATACTCCTTTCCCATTTGCTAAATATCTGATTGCCTTACTACTCATTTTCCATTTGACAGTAACTTTTATATTTTTACATCATTCACACCCACCACTCTTTATCGTTCGTATTCCACAAATCTCTAAAATTTTCACTAAATCGTTACTCATCGGCGTTCTCCTCAGAGTACTTTTTCGTTTTTCTTATTATATTCTAAGATTTTTTAGTCCATTACTTGTTCCATGTATTTACATGTATTTGATTTCTCTAAAGTAACTGTTTCAATCCATAACTACTTGTAAAATTCATCCCACCTTTTTAACGTACTTAATCCCTGACTAAGGTAAGTACCTTATTCATCCTCTTGAATACCCTGCCAAAATGAGCTCTTTTGTCCTCCCCTGCAATTTAAAGTCCCATTATTTCCCTATAAAACTTTACATTTTACTTTACTTCCATTGAGTGTTTCGTATTAAAAGTTCCATGCGGAATCAGGGACCCCATACCTGCTTTTTATATTGTAAACATAAATTCCTTCCATTTCAGCACCTTCAACCCTTTCTTCTTACCTTTTCCCTTTATTTTAATCTCACTTGCTTTTCACCAATTCGCTAGTCTAACCTTTGTTTACAACTAAATTTGGAATATTTAGTTCCAAAAAGAACTACATTATTTACATTTTCCTTTTGTTTCAGGAAAATATAATTCTTAGATTTAACCCCAGTAACGATCCATCTCACCATTATATCTATCCTTTTCCTGTTCCATCAACTCTGATTACCACATAATCTAGTTTCCCTCACTTGTATCTGCTTTCCTAAGCACGCGGGCGCATTACATTTGCGCGCATTTAGGGATTAAGAAGTGTTACGATTGCGCGCTGAAATTTATTACAGTTGCGCGCCTCTTTTCCCCTCTTTTCTTTCAGCCATTTCTTGTCAAACTACCCTATTACATATGGTTTTGATAAGATAACGAGCACTTTCGGACACCATGACAGTTCACAGTTTATAAGATGCATTCACTCGAATTAAGATACGTTAGTTTCAATAGCTCTCTCTTTTAGTCCGAAATTAGCATCATGGAATTCACACTATCTGAAACCGAGAAAGGAAAGAAATCCTTGATTCACGATGGATATACATACAGAATCGACAGAATTCTTAAATCATCGGAAATTTCATGGCGTTGTACAGTGAAAACCTGCAAAGGAAGGCTAAGAACCGATGATAGCTGTACAACTATAATCAGTGGAACGTGTATTCACTCACATGAGATAGAAAGCAAAAAAGTTGAACTTCAAGCTATCCGAGCATCTGTGAAGAGGAAAGCGTTTGATGACATTAGCACGAGACCTATGAAAATAGTTCGAAGCGAATTACAGTGTGTTGATGACGAAAGTCTGGAAGTGAAAGATCTGAAAAATTTAACAATGGCAATCTACAGGAAAAGACGTACAAAGTTTCCAACTTTACCCAAATCTAGAGAGAATGTTCACGATGCTCTTGACGTCATGGAATTGGAAACTAATAAGAAAGAAAAATTCTGTTTGCTTAATAGTAAAGAACATGGAATTATAATATTGTCATGCAATTCAAATCTCCTCGCACTGTGTACAAAAGTTAGTGAAATTTTTGTGGACGGAACTTTCAAGTGCTGTCCAAAATATTTTGAGCAATTGTACACTATTCATGGATTTAATCTGGGACACTATGTACCTCTTGTGTTTGCTTTATTACCATCGAAATCCGAAGAAATTTACTCTACATTGCTTAGTATGATCTCCACCTTGTGTACAGATAGAAATCTTGAATTTAAACCTAGTCTCGTTCACATTGATTTTGAAGTAGCTATGCATAATGCATTTAGGTCTATATTCCCAAATGTAATAATACAGTGTTGTAGATTCCATCTAGGCCAAAGCTGGTGGAGAAAAATTCAGAAAATA
>NC_090730.1:124355594-124358094 GCF_036898095.1 Palaemon carinicauda
AAAGCGAAATCAGAAAATAGGAATCCATATCCTCATCAGTACATTTGAGGAACATTGTGTTGCCATCCAATAAGCACAGCTTAAAATGAAGTTCACAAAAGATATTTGCAGCAGTTTAACGTCAGAGGAAAAATAACCTATTGCACATACGCGTGTATAATGGGAAGGTGGGAAGGGTGCCATCGGAAACTATGACAAAATAACTTAAAGGTGGCATCGGATGTGAAAATGTTTATGATGATGTAAACGATAATCTTTATTCCTCCACTTGACTTCCTTCCTACATGAAAGGCTCCAATTCCCCCAGCCTAATTTTAAAACAAAAATTTATGACGAAACCAGATATTTGTGCGAGATATTCCAACGCACAAATATCACAATCTTATGGAATCAGTTTCATCTCTTGCTTCTACACTAATTGGGAAATAAAATTAGTTACTAAATGACGTATTATAATGGAAAATAGCGTGAATCAATCAAATATAAATTGGATGCAGATATAATCTGAAAAGGCCATGAAATAAATGAACTTTGCACTTCGGTAAAATATAGTAATGGGGGTTAACTTGTTTTTACACCGAGCATTGTTTAGTTTATGTAACAATATCTTTTTGTTTATGCAAAATTTATTTCAAAAAGCTTGCATTGATAGAAAAAAATCCCCTTCTTTAAGACAAAACTGACCTTGCGCACAGCGTCAGGACATGAGTATTTTCAGTTGTGTTTTCCCAGACCTCTGGGTACAGGGGCTGTTGGCTGACAATCGTGGGCGGCAGCTCATCCGATGAGACCACCTGAATGCGGACGTCAGCCGAAGACCACAACACAGGACTTCCTTTATCAGAAGCTCGAGCTCGCATCTCAAACAGACGACTATTTGCCTGGAAGGAACAAAAAACAAAAGGCTAACTACTCAATGAATAGTAAATTTAAGGTAAACGGTGTTTTCATTGCAGCTTTTATATGTATATGTATATATATATATATATGTATATATATATACATATATATATATATATATATATATATAGATATATATATATATATATATATGTATATATATATATAAATATATATATATACATATATATATATATATATATATATATATATATATATATATATATATATATATATATATATATATATATATACATATACATATGTGTATATACATATACATATATATTTATATATATATATATATATATATATATATATATATATATATATATATATATATATATACAGTATATACAGTATATATATATAAATATATATATATATATATATATATATATATATATATATATATATATATGGATAAATATCAACACAACATCGTGTTCAAATAGAAATAAATTTCTACCTCATACTTGGGATCGAACGCTGGCCCTTTCTAATGAAAGGCCAGGTCGAAACCAACCATGTCACAAGAGCCCATAAAAGAAACTGGAACCTGACGCTAACAGCTGTCCGAGGATTTACCTGGCGAGACATCAGTCTCTTACCAGCGAGTTTTACCCAATTTCCCGGGCCACCACGTGACACAATTGGTAGTAATTCATTCAAATTACCCCTAATGAGTCAATATGGATAAATATCAACACAACATCGTGTTCAAATAGAAATAAATTTCTACCTCATACTTGGGATCGAACGCTGGCCCTTTCTAATGAAAGGCCAGGTCGAAACCAACCATGTCACAAGAGCCCATAAAAGAAACTGGAACCTGACGCTAACAGCTGTCCGAGGATTTACCTGGCGAGACATCAGTCTCTTACCAGCGAGTTTTACCCAATTTCCCGGGCCACCACGTGACACAATTGGTAGTAATTCATTCAAATTACCCCTAATGAGTCAATATGGATAAATATCAACACAACATCGTGTTCAAATAGAAGTAAATTTCTACCTCATACTTGGGATCGAACGCTGGCCCTTTCTAATGAAAGGCCAGGTCGAAACCAACCATGTCACAAGAGCCCATAAAAGAAACTGGAACCTGACGCTAACAGCTGTCCGAGGATTTACCTGGCGAGACATCAGTCTCTTACCAGCGAGTTTTACCCAATTTCCCGGGCCACCACGTGACACAATTGGTAGTAATTCATTCAAATTACCCCTAATGAGTCAATATGGATAAATATCAACACAACATCGTGTTCAAATAGAAATAAATTTCTACCTCATACTTGGGATCGAACGCTGGCCCTTTCTAATGAAAGGCCAGGTCGAAACCAACCATGTCACAAGAGCCCATAAAAGAAACTGGAACCTGACGCTAACAGCTGTCCGAGGATTTACCTGGCGAGACATCAGTCTCTTACCAGCGAGTTTTACCCAATTTCCCGGGCCACCACGTGACACAATTGGTAGTAATTCATTCAAATTACCCCTAATGAGTCAATATGGATAAATATCAACACAACATCGTGTTCAAATAGAAATAAATTTCTACCTCATACTTGGGATCGAACGCTGGCCCTTTCTAATGAAA
>NC_090730.1:124360594-124365594 GCF_036898095.1 Palaemon carinicauda
CATTCCAAACAGAACAATGGGCCAGCATACGTTTTAAACTTTAAAATAGAAGATGGATTTTTCTGTTTCCTGTAATCTGCAGGAAACAGAAAAATTCATATATGTAGGCTACATATATGAGAAAACGAGGAATTCGTACAAAAACATTATGGTTATTTACGGAATTTTGATTAAAATCTTTACGAATATTTAAAAAAAAAAAATGATTGAATACGATGTGAAGAAGCTTTTATATCCAAGAGAGTCAAAGAATTAAAAAATAGTTTTTATCAAATATTACAACCATTGTAAATGGAATAAGTAATCCCGACAAAACATCACGTGATTCTGGAGTGCATTGTAGAAGCGTAAATATCAACTCTCCTTGCATTCCCCTCGCATTCAATATCCACACTTTACTACAATTAAGATAATTCATTTCTAGTTAAAAAAACAAACAAAACAGACCAATAATATAAAAGATATTCTAAGTATAAAATATTACATTCTACAATGCTCAAACTATTGATAGTTTGCTCTTACCATACTTTTCTGCAGAGGGTTGGTAAGAGTGATGATGCCAGTATCGGTGTTAATGGAGAAGTACTTCATGTCGTCAGGGCTGCCTTGCAAAGTGTAGGAAATCTCGGCGTTGCTGCCCGAGTCCGAATCGGTGGCTGGAACCCTCAGCACAGGAGTGCCAGCAGCGTGGTCTGTACTTATCGTCTCTTCGTATATCTGTGCTTGGACAAGAGAAAACACACAATGCAGAGTTAGTGCTGTCATATCTGCTACAGGGCTTATTCATACTCTATCTTTGTTATTCTCCTTTTTAATTCTTGGTGGGTTCTTAAACTACAGTTCTTCATATTAAACGAGCGTTTAGCTGCTTCTATGTACATATAACCTTGAATAATAAAAACTGACGGCTGCAACATTTAACCTTTTCGTAGATAGTATGGCACAAAAAAAAAAAAAAAAAAGTCACTGCCAAATTCATACTATAATAACTGAATCGTGGATGGATCACATAAGCAAGGAATCTCTCATATCGTTACCTATTTCACACTTATATACAAAAGGGTCATCAATGGCATGTTAAATTCCATTATGCACACACATATGTATACAAACACACACTCACACACACACACACACACACACGGTCACTACCACAATCACCATCATCGCCATCGTTTACCTTTTATACATACCCTCTCGTGTTCCATGCCCTTTCTTTCTAGTATTTTTCCATTTTATGTTTCCAGCAATTTATAAATCTTCCCCACCCCCATTCATAAATATTTTTCATCCTTTTTACCCGCCTATAACCCTTCACTATTTATATACAGCCAAACCATTTTAGACCATTTTAATCCATCCTTTATCTTTCGCTGAATATTTTACTAATACTATGAATTTCCAGACTTTCCCTCCTTCTGAATCTAATATCACTCTTATAATTTCATAAACAAATAATCATATCACCTTGTACGTTTGCTTTCAGTCTCTTGTAAAATCCACATTTTACCGCTATGAAAGAGAATTAGTTCAATAACTACATCATCCTTTCCCACTTGGGCTCCTTAAAATTTTGCAAACACAATGGTATTTACCTTGAATTTCCCATTTATTAGCTTAACTCTTTTCTTATCCAACCATCATCAATATTACTTACTCCAAAATCCTTTACAGCCATTCCACACTTCAATTACACCTCCAGTTAGTTATACAAAAACTTTTCACCCACTGGAAAATGTGGCAAGGGCGACACCTGTCACCTATTCCTTTTCCAGGTTGGTTGTCCATAAAATGTTTTCTTTCTTAAACATCTCTCCTCCTGGATAGGGAGGGGAACTCTGTTCCTTGATAGGGTGCGTTCTAATTCAGTATATATATATATATATATATATATATATATATATATATATATATATATATATATGTGTGTGTGTGTGTTATATATATATATATATATATATATATATGTATATATATATATATATATATATATATATATATATATATATATATATATATATATATATATATATATATGTGTGTGTGTGTGTGTGTGTGTGTTCATGTTTGCGTGCAATATTGTTCCGGAGTTTGGCAATATTTTTTACGTTACTAAGGTCTGCCCTTCTCTCCCCACCTATCATCTCAAGCCTAGGAACTAAAATTTTGGCACTAACCTTTCCAAAGGAAGATAAGGTAAATGGTAAATAGATTATATATAAAAACACATATACATTCACAAACACACACACACACACACACACACACATATATATATATATATATATATATATATATATATATATATATATATATATATATATATATATATATATATATATATATATATATATATATATATATATATATATATATATATATATATATATATATATATATATATATATATATATATATATATATATATATATATATATATATATATATATATATATATATATATATATACATTGTATCTTCATAGACATATAATTATATACATACAATACGTTTGTTATCAATTTTTGTGAATATGTGGAAAAAGAGCAATTGGTCATATAGGTAAATAATAGAAATTAGGATATTTTTATATCATGTTCAAGTTGACACATATACCAAGGCATTTCCCCCAATTTTTTGGGGTAGCCGACATCAAACAAATGAAACAAAAAAAGGGAACTCTCCTCTCTACATTCCTCCCTGCCTGACAAGGGACTCAACCGAGTTCAGCTGGTACTGATAGAGTGCCACAGCCAACCCTCCCCCGTTATCCACCACAGATGAAGCTTCATAACGCTAAATCCCCTACTGCTGCTACCTCCGCAGTCAACCAAGGCACCGGAGGAAGCAGCAGGGCCTACCGGAACTGCGTCACAATCGCTCGGCATTCATTCATATTTCTAGCACACTCTCTTGCCTCTCTTACATCTATCCTCCTTCACCCAGAGCTTCCTTCACTCCATCCATCCACGCAAACCTTGGCCTTCCTCTTGTACTTCTCCCATCAACTCTTGCATTCATCACCTTCTTTAGCAGACAGCTATTTTCCATTCTCTCAACATGGCCAAACCACCTCAACACATTCATATCCACTCTAGCTGCTAACTCATTTCTTACACCCGTTCTCACCCTCGCTACTTCGTTCCTAACCCTATCTACTCGAGATACACCAGCCATACTCCTTAGACACTTCATCTAAAACACATTCAATTTCTGTCTCTCCGTCACTTTCATTCCCCACAACTCCAATCCATACATCACAGTTGGTACAATCACTTTCTCAAACAGAACTTTCCTTACATTCATGCCCAACCTTCTATTGTTTACTACTCCCTTAACTGCCCCCAACACTTTGCGACCTTCATTCACTCTCTGACGTACATCTGCTTCCACTCCACCATTTGCTGCAACAACAGACCCCAAGTACTTAAACTGATCCACCTCCTCAAGTAACTCTCCATTCAACATGACATTCAGCCTCGCACTGCCTTCCTTTCTCGTACATCTCATAACCTTACTCTTACGCACATTAACTCTCAACTTCCTACTTTCACACACTCTTCCAAATTCTGTCACTAATCAGCCAAGCTTCTCTTCTGCGTTCGCAACCAGTACAGTATCATCCGCAAACAGCAACTGATTTACCTCCCATTCATGGTCATTCTCGTCTACCAGTTTCAACCCTCGTCAAAGCACTCGAGCATTCACCTCTCTAACCACTCCATCAACATACAAGTTAAACAACCACTGCGACATCACACTTCCCTGTCTCAGCCCCACTCTGACCGGAAACCAATCGCTCACTTCATTTCCTATCCTAACACATGCTTTACTACCTTTGTAGAAACTTTTCACTGCTTGCAACAACCTTCCACCAACTCCATATAACCTCATCACATTCCATATTGCTTCCCTATCAACTCTATCATATGCTTTCTCCAGATCCATAAACGCAACATACACCTCCTTACCTTTTGCTGAATATTTCTTGCATATCTGCCTAACTGTAAAAATCTGATTCATACAACCCCTACCTCTTCTAAAACTACCCTGTACTTCTAAGATTGCATTCTCTGTTTTATCCTTAATTCTATTAATCATTACTCTACCATACACTTTTCCAACTTTTCCGAACTCTTGTGTTGATTCCAGCACAAATTTTGTTTAATCAATGTTAATTTTTTCTTTATTTGCTTTTATTACATCACGTAGTTAAGAGTACCTGTTTTGTATTGCTAAAGTGAACTCTATCATACTTTTCTCTTATTACAGGAGTGTTTATTTTCTTTCTTGCAATTATTTTTTACTTTCTTTCCTTAGATCTAGACAAGTTTTACTTCTCGCACTTCTAAGGTGGCTTGCCTTTAATTTGTCTAACAGTGTTAAATCTTTAACTGAATTGACTTTTTCCCTGGGAATAAAATCTATTTCGTTTTTCTTTTCTATACTTAGACTTCTCCATGTCCATTTCCTATGTTAATTTTTATAAAGAAAAAAGTGCTCATGATTATTAGATCGTTTCAAAGCAAATTTTACAAGCATGCCTCCTATGATTTTTCTTTTCCTATCTCCAAATTTGCATACAGCTGATTACCTTCACTTCTTTTGACCTACTTTACATAGTCACCCAAAACATATCTGTAGATCGTCATAAAAAAAGTTTCTTTTTCTTCCGCCAAATTGGATGTTGTTGGTGTATAAGTTTGAATGATCTTCATTTTATAATTTTTATTTAGTTTGATAATCAATCCTGGAATTCTACCCCTGATAATACATAATTCTGTTGTCTTTGCGTTTTGTAATAATAAAAAAAACACACTTTCATGTTCTATGAATTAAATATATGACTCAATATGAGATTCCCTAGTTGTTCTAGTCCACTCAATCCTATTATATCTCAATTCATATCTTTCAGCTCTACTAATTTAGTAACACTCCAAGGTCATCTTCCCAAGACAGGGTCCTGACGTTGTACGTTGCGAGGTTTAGTTTTCACACAC
>NC_090730.1:124370594-124378094 GCF_036898095.1 Palaemon carinicauda
GAGGGAAATAAAATGTAAGATAGAAAATGCAGAACAAAAGATTATACAGTCGAAAGAAAATGAAAAAAGGGACTTAGAAGAAAGGACACTTCAGAATATAAAAAGAAACCCCAAAGTACTTTACTCCTATGCAAAAAAGATGAATAAAGGGAGAATAGAAATAGGCCCTCTAAGAATTGAAGGACGGCTAACGAATGAAAAAAAGGAAATATGCAACATATTAGCAGAAAAATATAAGAGTGAGTTCACGCCAAGAATTGCGAATGAGAATAATGAAACAGAAATGAGAGAAGAAAATGTTGAATATCTAACGGATATAGATATTAATGAAGCAGATATTGTCACGGCTATAAACGAAATTAAAAATGGATCGGCAGCCGGACCAGATGGAGTTCCAGCGATTTTGTTAAAAAAAACTGCAAACACTATCGCGAAGCCGCTTGCAATAATGCTAAGACAGAGTGTAGATATGAGCGAGATATATGTTAAACATAAATTAGCTTATATAACCCCTATCTTCAAAAGTGGATCAAGACTAGAGGCAAGCAATTATAGACCTGTTAGTCTAACATCACATATTATGAAAGTGTATGAGAGGGTAATAAAAAATAAAATAATGAACCATTTGGTCAAAAATAATTTGTTTGATATGGGTCAACACGGTTTCGTACCTGGAAAAAGTAGACAGACCCAACTGATAGCACAATATGAAAACATATACAAAAATATGATAAATGAAAAAGACACAGATGTGATCTATCTAGATTTTGCAAAAGCCTTTGACAAGGTAGACCATAACATATTGGAGAAAAAAATGAGAAAGCATAATATTGTTGGAAAGATAGGAAAATGGGTAAAAGAATTCCTGCAAAACAGAAAACAGATAGTGGTTGCAAATGATGAGAAATCAGATGAAGCCCAGGTAATATCTGGTGTGCCACAAGGTACGGTATTAGCTGCACTGCTGTTTGTTATTATGATCTCAGACATAGACTGTGATGTTGAAAACTCCGTAGTGAGAAGTTTCGCCGATGACACAAGAATAAGTAGAGAAATTACTTGTGATGAAGATAGGAACTCACTACAAAGAGATCTAAACAAAATATATGAATGGGCGGAGATAAATAGGATGGTATTTAACTCCGATAAATTCGAATCAATAAATTATGGAAACAGAGAAGGAATGGTGTATGCATACAAGGGACCTAATAATGAGACAATCACAAACAAGGAAGCAATTAAAGACCTTGGTGTAATTTTAAATAGGAATATGTTATGCAACGACCAAATAGCAACACTGTTGGCTAAATGTAAAGCAAAAATGGGAATGTTATTCAGACACTTTAAAACAAGAAAAGCTGAACACATGATTATGCTTTACAAAACTTATGTGCTTAGTACACTCGAGTACTGCAATGTGATATGGTACCCACACTACCAAAAGGATATTGCGCAAATGGAGAGTGTACAAAGGTCCTATACTGCTAGAATAGAAGAAGTTAAGGACCTTGACTACTGGGAAAGACTGCAATTTTTAAAACTATACAGTCTAGAAAGGAGAAGAGAACGCTACATGATAATACAAGCATGGAAGCAAATAGAAGGAATTACTGAAAACATCATGGAGCTTAAAATATCAGAAAGAGCAAGCCGAGGTAGATTAATAGTGCCAAAAAATATTCCAGGTAAACTGAGAAAGGCGCACAGGACATTAATCCACTACGCACCAGCATCGATAATGCAGCGACTATTTAATGTGCTGCCAGCTCATCTAAGAAACATATCAGGAGTGAGCGTAGATGTGTTTAAGAATAAGCTCGATAAATACCTAAGATGCATCCCAGACCATCCAAGACTGGAAGATGCAAAATACACCGGAAGATGCATTAGCAACTCTCTGGTGGATATACGAGGTGCCTCACACTGAGGGACCTGGGGGAACCCAAACAAAAAATAAGGCAATAAGGTAAGGTAAGGTAAGGCTCTATCTTCGCTAGACATTCGACGATGAAGACGACAAACCGGTCTTCCCCAGGCCTATCTGGCACACCAATTCCATCCCAGTGGTCACTGCCAAGAGATGGATTAGCTTTGTGATATCACAATCTAACTCTCACTCCCCTTTGCTCTATAAACTAATATTGCAATGCTACGGATTGTTCGAAGAGCACGAGGCCGTGATGGTACAAGACCAGCTTAATCTAAAACAGCAACAGCCTTTGTAATAAATTGTACGCTGTCTATGAGTAGAGTATGATATATGCGAAACGTTCTAAACAAATGGATGTTGGGCAATCATAAAGCAATTATAAAGATCGAATTAGAAACAAGCTTCAGATAAAAGGCAATTCCCTTTGATAACATTGCATTAAGAGAGGGTCTCCTCTGTAATTATTATTGTTTTATTATTACTGCCAATATATTTTTCTCATTGACTGCTCGTTTTTCTGATTACAGAAAAATAAAATGTGTAGATATTTTAGACCATTTTACTAAAGGGGGGCCGAGAGACAAACAGCATATTGTTATGTTTTTAGATATATGTGGATCTTGATTACATACATTTCTATAACTGTTAGGTGTGGAAGGTTAAGCCTTCTAATACTATTGATGTTATGTTATTTCTTATACGGCGCGCAAATAGTTCCTAGAAAAGACCTAAAAGTTCAATGCAGGTCATACAGCCATTTTTTTTAATTCTGATATATTTCATTATCTCTAATATGTAGTAATAATAATAAAAGAAAATTCACATGTCAAGCTATTATTGAGAATCGAACGTAGAGTGCTGTCAAACAATTTCAAATTAGTTTCCAGCCCACTAAACAATCAACAAACTAGTTGAATAAAACTGCATAAAATAGGCACTTAAAATAAATCGAATTTACCTACAAACAAAAAAGAAAAATTTTTTGATGTTTGTTTTCATGCAAGAAAACTCAAACCCAATCCAGAAGAAGGCCTTGATACAAAGGCTATGATCAACAAAAGGTATAAGAACAACGCGCTTAAACGTGACACTTTCCATGACCCAGCTTCCATGACGTGCAACACATTCCATAAATAAACCAAACGCCATTGAAAAAGGATTTTAGCGTTCATAAATATTCACATTTAACAATAATTTTTGTAGAAGTATTTGTAATAGACTGCTATACATTTAGCTACTATCATTTAAATGAATTAGTTTAGTGAAGTATTAAGTACCATTACTAGACTCTCGTGAGGATCGTAGAGGGACTTATTTTCTTAAGTAATATGCAAAGTCTGGAGTTAGATAGAGTCTCAGAAGATGGAAAACCAAGTAGGGTAAGGCCAAAGGAACGGATGAAAAGCAGAAGGCAGAGAGCAATGTAGCTGTCGCCTAAAGAACGTAGGATTTGACTAGAAAAAATGTAGATTTGTGAATCACTATAGAAACAATCAAACAGTAACCTGGAGTTAATTTAGATTTTCTCAATTACTTCTATAAAGAAAATAATTGTCGAAGTCTTTCCCGTAAACTTTTGGTAGCTTCTTTGAATTGCAGTTCTTTTTGTCCTTGCAATTGCGAGTTTTAAGGGTGACCTTAAAATACGACGAAAAGTATTAATATCTCAGTTTAACTGCTTGGAAATCCTTCATCATAGTGTACGTCATTTGAGCAAACACAAAATATAAGTGCTGTGTCTTCGTGAATAGAAGTATACGTGTGTAAAAATATATCCGCAGATATTAGAGAGAGAAAAGGAAAGGTTGGAAGGTAATATGAATATAAGTTGAAAAAGGTTTATTCAAGAGAAAGTGAATGGTATGGAATAAATAAACAAAGACAAACGCCTTATATATAAATGTCAAAGCCTGTAATTGATCGCATACATAAATGTGAGCACATAAATAAGATCCATGATTTATCTCTCTCTCTCTCTCTCTCTCTCTCTCTCTCTCTCTCTCTCTCTCTCTCTCTCTCTCTCTCTCTCTCAATCATAAACTCTAGTGAAACACACATGAAGGCGTAAACACACACATACATACATACATATATATATATATATATATATATATATATATATATATATATATATATATATATATATATATATATATATATACATACATATATATATAGATATATATATATATATATATATATATATATATATATATGTGTGTGTGTGTATATATATATATATATATATATATATATATATATATATATATATATATATATATATATATATATTATTATTATTATTATTATTATTACTATCCAAGCTACAACCCTAATTGGAAAAGCAAAATGCTATAAGCCCAGGGGCTCCAATAGGGAAAAATAGCCCAGTGAGGAAAGGAAATAAGGATATAAATAACTGAAGAGAACAAATTAACAGTAAATCATTCTAAAAAAAGTAACAACGTCATAACAGATATGTCATATATAAACTATGAACAACTTCAAAAACAAATATGTCATATATAAACTATAAAAAGACTCATGTCCGCCTGGTCAACAAAAAAGAATTTGCTCCAACTTTGAACTTTTGAAGTTCTACTGATTCAACAACCCGATTAGGAAGATCATTCCACAACTTGGTAACAGCTGGAATAAAACTTCTAGAGTACTGGGTGGTATTGAGTCTTATGATGGAAAAGGCCTGGCTATTAGAATTAACTGCCAGCCTAGTATTACGAACAGGATAGAATTGTCCAGGGAGATCTGAATGTAAAGGATGGTCAGAGTTATGAAAAATCTTATGCAACATGCATAATGAACTAATTGAACGACGGTGCCAGAGATTAATATCTAGATCAGGAATAAGAAATTTAATAGACCGTAAGTTTCTGTCCAACAAATTAAGATGAGAATCAGCAGCTGAAGACCAGACAGGAGAACAATACTCAAAACAAGGTAGAATAAAAGAATTAAAACACTTCTTAAGAATAGATTGATCACCGAATATCTTAAGAGACTTTCTCAATAAGCCAATTTTTTGTGCAATTGAAGAAGACACAGACCTTATATGTTTCTCAAAAGTAAATTTGCTGTCAAGAATCACACCTAAAATTTTGAAAGAGTCATACAAATTTAAAGAAACATTATCAATACTGAGATCCGGATGTTGAGGAGCCACCGTCCTTGACCTACTTACAATCATACTTTGAGTTTTGTTAGGATTCAACTTCATACCCCATAACTTGCACCATGCACTAATTTTAGCTAGATCTCTATTAAGGGATTCACCAACCCCAGGTCTACATTCAGGGGATGGAATTGATGCAAAGAGAGTAGCATCATCTGCATATGCAACAAGCTTATTTTCTAGGCCAAACCACATGTCATGTGTATATGGTATGAAAAGTAATGGGCCAAGAACACTACCCTGTGGAACACCGGATATCACATTCCTATACTCACTATGGTGCCCATCAACAACTACTCTTTGAGATCTACTACTTAAAAAATCAATAATAATGCTAAGAAACGACCCACCCACTCCCAACTGTTTCAGTTTGAAAACAAGGGCCTCATGATTAACACGGTCAAAGGCAGCACTAAAATCAAGGCCAATCATACGAACTTCACGACCACAATCAAGGGATTTCTGTACTGCATTGGAGATTGTAAGAAGGGCATCACATGCTCCAAGGCCTTTACGAAAACCAAATTGCAAACTAGGGAATAGATGATTACCTTCAGCAAACCTATTAAGACGTTTTGCCAGAAGACGTTCAAAAACTTTAGATAATATGGGAGTTATGGAAATTGGGCGGTAATCAGTGGGACTTGAGCTACCACAAACACATTTACATAGAGGAGTAACATTACCAATTCTCCAACAAGTGCTAAAAGCTCCTCTTCTTGCTAACTTGCGCAAAATAACAGATAACTTTGGAGCTAAGAAATCTGCTGTCTTTATAAAAAACAAAGGAAAAATACCATTTGGGTCTACACCTCCATAAGCATCAAGGTCCATCAACAGAGCTTTAATCTCACGAGATCGAAAAGCTAAACTAGTTAGTTTAGCCTCAGGAAAACAGGAATGAGGAAGTTCAAGTTTTTCATTACTCTGTTTACTGTCAAAAACATCAGCCAAAAGGGTTGCCTTTTCCTTTGGACAGTGAGTGACTGAGCCATCTGGTTTAAGTAAAGGCGGAACTGCTGCATCTACACCAAAGAGTGCAGATTTAAGGGTAGACCACCATTTATGTTCCTGAGTTGTACCAGAGAGGGTTTCTTTTATGATTAAATTGTACTCCTTTTCAGTTGAGGCATAAACTCTCTGAGCAAAAGCTCGAAGCTGAGTATAGTTGTTCCAGGTCAAATCTGATCTGTTACCCTTCCAAAGGTGATAGGCCTCCTGCTTCTCCAAATAAGCACGT
This sequence comes from Palaemon carinicauda, assembly GCF_036898095.1. NCBI lineage: Eukaryota > Metazoa > Arthropoda > Malacostraca > Decapoda > Palaemonidae > Palaemon > Palaemon carinicauda. The sequence goes on from NC_090730.1 coordinate 124,376,955, forward strand.
CTACAATCATCATTGAACCACGGTTTGTCCTTCATTCGGTACCTTAGCACACGAGAAGGGATACGCCTATCAATTATGTTGACTAGATTCTCATTCAAAGAGACAACAGGATCTACACTATTATATAATTGTGACCAATTCAAGCACAAAAGATCATGCAAAATCCCATTCCAGTCTGCTTGGGATTTCATATAAATTTTACAGGAATATGATATATCAGGGACAGGCTGCTCAGTCTTCACTAATAATGAAATCAAGGCATGATCAGAAGTCCCGACTGGAGAATCAACCTTACTAGTTATAACGCCAGGGGAGTCAGTGTATACGAGGTCCAAGCAATTACCAGACCTGTGAGTAGCTTCATTTATGATTTGCTCACAGCCTGATTCAGAGGCAAAGTCTAAAGCTCTTAAGCCATGGCGATCGGTAGGAGAGATAGAACTTAACCACTCCCTATGGTGAGCATTAAAATCACCAACAAAGACAAAAGAAGCCTTTCTATCATCTTCTTGTATCTTAGCCATAATGGTAAGAAGACAATCGAAGATAGAATCATCCATGTCTGGATTCCGGTAGATCGAACACAAATAAAAGTTGTTATGCCTGCCACAAACTTTTATTACCTGAATCTCATGACATCCACATTGATAGCAGGACTTATGAGAAGCAGGGTACTCGGTCCTAATATACACCGCCATTCCCCTGGCCCTAGGAATGGCATCACGTTTCAGCATTATTGGCTTCTTAAAACCAGTTATAAGGAGCTCAGATGAGTGCCTCATATTAGAAACCAAAGTTTCTGAGCACAAAAGAATATCATACTGTCTGGACGCAACTGTAAGGTCTTGGATATTTGCATGAAGACCACGAATATTGCAATACAGAAGACGACATTGACGAAATCTAGGACGTACTGGTCCCGGATTTTGCTCAATGTCTCCAGACAGCATAAGAATTAATAGAAATAAAAAAGAGACATCATACTTAAAAACTAGATTAACAAGAATTATAACAAAAACAATATGTACAGAATAATAAAAAAAGTGATTGATGATACCCATAGACTATAGTAAAAAGTCGGAAAAACTGGTCAACATGGAGGAGCTGATACACCATGCAAGGCTAAATACCCTCCAGGAT
>NC_090730.1:124385594-124403094 GCF_036898095.1 Palaemon carinicauda
AGGTAGAATAACCCGATTCTGCCTTGGACAGTTTTCTGCTGAAGAAGGCCAATGGGCGGGGCGAGCCTTTGACCACCTGCTCGAGTACTGCACCAATAGCGACGTCGCTGGCATCGGTGGAGAGAAGGAGAGGGGCGTGTGAGATAGGAAAAAAGAGAGCCGCAGCAGTTGATAGGGCCTTCTTTGCATTGCAGAAGGCTGCTTCTTGAAGGGGACCCCACTTCAGGTCCTTTGGCTTGAGGTTTTGTACATAAGAAGAGTGTTCCACATTAATATAACTCATTCGTTTCTAATCTGCCTCTGAGTTCACACCCTTACTCGGCGCCGTCACAGCATGTACTAAACGGAAATGCAAAATAATGTATATATATATATATATATATATATATATATATATATATATATATATATATATATATATATATATATATATATACACACACACATATATATATATATATATATATATATATATATATATATATATATATATGTTGATGCCCAACGATTAACTGTAAATAATGTTTGTTGTCTATTTATCGCGATGGTTAATGTTAAGGTTTGCTGTGTGGTAGTTTGCTGGTTCGAGTCTATGCTCGGCCATATGAATTGTTTACTTGGTGTTGGGTTGTTTTAGCTAATTTACGCATAGTTCTCGGTCACGTGAACTTTATGGTAATCCACAGTGTCTTCCTGTAAACAGATGAGGAAACTTATCAGTTTAAAAAGTGATTTCATACAGAACCGATATAACGAATATAACGAAAGTTGGTATTTATTGAGGAATATTTGGACCGTTTGTTATAGGAACACAATTGTAAGTAAACGCCTATTATATACTGTTTTGGAATAACGGATTCATCTTTTCCCATTTGTAAACCTACATGTTACATAACGTATGCCTTTAGATGAGCCTTAATTATATTGATTTTGTGTATGACCTTTTTGTAATTAGCAATTATACATGCATAATTTACTTAATTAAGCTTTGCATATTGTTTCTATCAGTCTTAGTTATTTAACTTAATAATTTTGTGTACATTAGCATATTATTTATACGTTGATTTCTTTTTCATTTATCCATAGTAATTGAACCACATCACGTCACTTCACATCACGTCACTTCACATCACTTCAAGTTACGCTACATGCGTCAAGTCTACATGTATAAACGCCAAACAATATAACCATATCGATGTTAACGTCATGGATCTAATGAAGAACTATATGTGCGTGTCAAAATTGTGTTTCTCCATCATTCACGTTAAGCAATAGAAGAATAGTGCATTAACATCGTTCAATTAAATTGTTAAACTACCATCAACGACTCACGCTGAAATTCTATAATAACTCTTATACGTGAGTCTTAAGAAGTGGAATTACTGCCCGTTATAAACAACTACAGAGAAGATGGGGGGGTCTGATGAGACTGTTCAGAATGGTGCTCCCGACGAAAACTCGGGTACGACAGTTGATATTCGAACACTAAAAAATGAATTGAGATCATCACTTGGCAACGTAACGAAAAAACGCAACGAACTCATAGGCCTCATGTCAAATCCGGACAACCTGCACTTGGTGAAAATGTGTCTAGAAGAATATAACGAAGCTTTCGATAAGTACAAAGAAAACTTCAATTGTGTCATGGATAACATCTCAAACGAATTGGAGGAGGACCGGGAATTGTCCAGATATGAGACCAAGGAAATTAGCATTTTGCAATTCCGAAACCATACTGGTGAATGGATAGCTATAAACGAAAAACGACTTGAAGAGGACCTGGAGAGTCTTTTAAGCCGATCTGGTTCAAAACGTTCTTCCAAACGGCCCTCTTCCCTTCCTTCTGGCAAATCGGCTACGTCCGAAAAGGTGCGAGCCAAAGCACGTCTCGCCGAGTTGCTTGCCGAAAAAGAACTCGTGACAAAGAAAAAGGAACAGGAGGCAAAGACAGAAGAGATTCTATTGGATATCGAAATAGCCAAGACTCGAGCAAAAGCACGTGTTTTTGCAGAAACCGAAAATGACATTGGCGACGACAATGTTGGTAACAAAGACAATGAGACACATACCAGCATTATTGTGCAACGAGCCAACCATCAAGACGTGAATGTTATGGTTGCTGGACCTAGTGTAGCTGTCCCTGGAATTTGTGCGAGTGAAGGTGCTAACACGGCTAGGGGTGGCAATATGGCTAACCAGGTTATACTCCCTGTCACCCAGGAAAATAGTGCCAGCTTACCCAGTCTAAATCCCAGCACTGCACAAGAATTTGTTCCCAGAAATTCTTCAGAGACTGTTACTAACACTCTTGCAACTCCAGTCAACGCTTCGAATGCCAAGTCATCAACGTTTCCAAACCTAGAACAGTATACGTATCCGCCTGTAAATATACCTTTGAACAGTAACTTTGGTGCACCCTATCCACTGCCTAATTCACCTCCAGTTAACACCATACAGCAGCAGATTAGTGGTATCGCCACAGCTCTAGCTTTGCCTGCACCGCAAGTTCCCAAGTTTACCGGTGATCTTCTGGAATACAGTGACTTCATACTGGCGTTTGACACCAGGATCTCCTCTAGAACAGCCAGCAGCAGCGACAGACTTTACTACCTTCTACAGCATACAGACGGCGAACCTAAGGACCTCATCAGCAGCTGTATATACATGCAGGCAGACCAAGGATATAGTCGGGCAAGACAGTTGCTACAACAAGAGTATGGTGATCCTTATAAAGTATCCCTGGCATACTTGAAACAACTAAACGAGTGGAAGCCGATAAAACCAGACGAAGGGAAATGTCTGAAAAGATATTCGCATTACTTGCTAAAATGCTTCAGCGCCATGCAAACACTTACTCACCTGGCTGTTCTTGATTATGCACCGAACCTGCAGGTGGTAGTCCAGAAATTGCCAAGTTATCTCCAGAATAAATGGCGCGAAAAAGCCACAAACCGCAGACTCCTCGAGAACAGGTCTTCGTGCTTTGGTGACATTGTCCAGTTTGTTATTAACGCAGCAGAGTGTGTCAATGACCCAGTGTTCGGCAAAGAAGCAATGCATAGAGAACTGAATTCTAATAAACCATCAAAAGGGAAACCAACAGAATCTGCATTTGCTATGCAAGTTAATCGTGAGAGCCAAAGTAGAACTCGTGGGTTTAGGTCGCCCTCCTGTTTTTACTGCAGCAAAAATCACGATCTGGATAACTGTGCAGATTTCAGGCAGAAAACTCTCGAAGAGAAAAGAAAGTTTATTATAGAGCAGCGTAGATGCTTCAGTTGCTATGGTCTGAATCATACATCGAAGGGGTGCATGAACAAGCGAAAATGTCACAAATGTGGCAAAGGTCATCCTACGGCCTTGCATATAGATGGCTTCAAACTACCTTGGAGGTCAGACTACTCTGACAGATCTTCATATTCTCAAAACCGTACAGAGGAATCCAGCCAAAACCCTCCAGATACCGCTACCAGCAACGTTATTTCTCATGATTCCTCAATGGTTCTTCAAGCAATAATACCTGTTCGTATAAAGCAGAGGGGAACCAACCGAGAAGTTCTCACCTACGCCCTCTATGACCCAGGAAGCACAGGGTGCTTCCTATCAGAAGTACTGAAAGATGACTTGCAAGCTTCCGGTGTTCAAACAAATCTGCGTCTGAAAACTATGCATGGGGAAAGCAAAGTCAAAAACTACCTTGTCCAGGATCTCGTCGTCAGTGATATAAACGGCCAGAACGGTATACTGCTTCCAAAAACGTATTCCAGACAAGAAATTCCAGTGAGCCATGATCAAATATCCCGTCCAGAACTGTTACGATGCTGGCCATATCTTCACGACGTGGCAAAATCAATTCCTGAAATAATGCCAGAAATAGACATCGGTCTACTGATTGGCAGTAATTGCCCACTAGCAATGGAGCCTCTGAAAATCATATCAACAGACGGCAAAGGCCCATTCGCTCTGCAGTATCGTCACGGATGGACAGTCAGCTCCCCGGTAGAGGACACCAGTGTAACGTCTACACATCGAGTAAACAGTAATCGCATTGTGACCGAGGACATTGAGCAGGCTACTGAAATTATCTCCCCAAACAGAATACTGAATATTCTGGAAAGTGACTTTATTGATAGCCGGGTAGCAAGGTATCCTGGAGAGAAAGGATTGTCTCCAGAGGACACTACATTCCTGAAGAAGGCTGAAAGCAATGTCGTGTTTAAAGACGGTCACTTTGAGATCCCTCTCCCTTTCAGGAATCAGAACTTAATGGTGCCAAATAATAAGATCCTTGCAATCAAACGAGCACTCTATCAAAAGAAGAAAATGCAAAAGGATCCCAAGTACCACTCCGACTACGTCAACTTCATTGACAAAATACTCCAGAATGACTATGCTGAACGTATCCCAGACTCCCTGCTCACAGCCAAATCTGGACATGTGTGGTACCTGCCCCATCATGGAGTGTACAATCAAAGAAAACCAGATAAAATTAGAGTGGTGTTTGACTGTAGTGCAAAATTCAATGGAATATCCTTAAACGATCAGTTGCTGCAAGGGCCTGATCTCACCAATTCTCTGATAGGTGTTCTAACCAGATTCAGAGAACACCAGGTAGCCTTCACTTGTGACGTGGAGTCTATGTTCTACCAAGTGAAAGTACCCAAACACCAATACAACCATCTCAGATTCCTCTGGTGGCCAAACGGTGACATATCAAAAGAACTCGAAGAGTACTGGATGAAGGTACACCTGTTCGGCGCAGTGAGCTCACCAAGTATCGCCAACTACGCACTTAGACGTGTCGCAGATGAAGGAAGCAACTTAAGTTCAGAAGTCGCCCATACAATTAAGCGGAACTTTTACGTCGATGACTGTCTAAAGTCTGTACCCAGTGCCACCGAAGCCAGTTCTCTGATTGCTGAACTGACTGCCGCCTGCCGGGGCTGTGGATTCAGACTGTGTAAATTTACTAGTAATGACGTCTCTGTCCTAAACACCATCCCAGCTGACGATCGATCAAAAGAGTTAAAGACAAGAGACATCAATTATGACCCTCTGCCTACCGAGCACGCCCTCGGAATACTTTGGGTCGTCGAAACGGACACATTTGGCTTCTCAGTGTTGTTGCCAGACAAACCACTGACAAGAAGATGCATACTCTCCATAGTATCATCCATCTATGACCCCCTTGGTTTCGCTGCTCCATTTGTGCTGCTGGCAAAGCAAATACTGCAAGACCTCTGCAAAGAAACCAATCTCGCCTGGGATGACGAAGTGCCTGATGATCACCAGCGACGTTTCAAACAATGGATTAGTGAAGTCCCGAACCTTCAGAAGATAACAATCCCGAGATGTCTGAAGTTACCACAGCAAGCAAAAGATACGTCTTTTCAGATGCACGTTTTCTCAGATGCCAGTACATCTGGGTATGGCGCTGTTGCATACCTAACCTCAAACGAGGGTGGATGTTCGAAAACTTCATTTCTCATCGGAAAAGCAAGGGTTGTTCCATTGAAAGCAACATCTATCCCACGGCTTGAACTCACAGCGGCTGCTGTAGCTGTAAATTTAGGACAGAAAATGACCCTTGAGCTTGATCTCCATCTCAACGAAATCTGCTATTACACAGATTCAACGACAGTCCTTTATTACATCAGAGCTGAGAGAAAGCGTTTTCCAGTGTTTGTGGCCAACAGAGTCCGTCAAATAAGAGACTTCAGCAACGCTAACCAGTGGAAGTACGTTAGCACCGATTTGAACCCAGCAGACATTGCATCACGTGGAGTAAGTTCTGTGATATCGTCAGACATGACTCGTTGGCTGGAAGATCCGGATTTCTTGAATATGCCGGCTTCAGAATGCCCTGCAAAGATGCACCCCAGCAGCAAACCGCAGGTTACAGAAGAAGACTTAATGTCTTTAGTTACTACAACTACATCAGAAGAAGGATCACCATTTATGACTTTAATCACATATTTCTCCAGGTGGGAGAGACTGAAGAGAGCAGTAGCAGTATTCATAGCATTTTTGGCTTTCTTACAAAACAAAGAACAAACTATAAATTTAAGGACCGCACAGATCATGCAAAAGGCTGAAAAGGCAATCGTTTGCTTTATACAAAAGATCACCTTTGCAAACGAGGTCGAGAAACTCAAGAAAACAACCACGAAAGAAGACAAGAGAGAACACTCACTACCAAAAACAAGTACGATATTCCGTCTCAACCCAGTGCTCCTCGACGGAACTCTGCGAGTGGGAGGACGCCTCTCGAAAGCCGCAATGGACTCCGATGTGAAACATCCTATGCTACTGCCACAACATTCGCACGTCACCACTCTAATCGTACGAGATGCTCATGAGAAACTTGGCCATGCGGGTAGAAATCACACCATTGCAGCAATTAGAGAACGCTTTTGGATTGTATCAATCAACTCTGCTGTCCGACGTCAACTCCACAAATGCATAACGTGCAGAAAAATGAGAAAGCCATGCCAAGAGCAAAAAATGTCCGACTTACCTCAAGATCGTCTCGAGCCAGCTCCACCATTTACATTCACAGGCGTAGACTTTTTCAGGCCGTTCATTATAAAAGAGGGCCGCAAGGAGCTCAAACGTTACGGCGTCATATTCACCTGTCTTGTCAGTCGCTCCATTCATCTGGAAGCTGCTAACAGTCTCGAAACGGATTCCTTTATTCACTGCCTGCAACGCTTCATAGCCCGTAGAGGTACGGTACAAGAAATCCGATGCGACAACGGGACCAACTTCATCGGAACCCGGAATGAGCTGAACAAGGCTTGGTCAGATCTGAACCAAAACAAAATCCAAAACAAACTACTGTACATGAATATCGACTGGAAACTCAACCCACCTATGGCATCGCACATGGGCGGCGTATGGGAGCGCCAGATCCGTACCATTCGGAAAGTTCTATCTGCGCTATTCTTCGACCATGGGACTCGCCTCGATGACGAATCATTCCGCACGCTACTCTGCGAGGTAGAATATATTGTGAACTCAAGACCGATCACGACCTGTTCTGATGATCCTGACGACATGGAACCACTAAGTCCGAGTCAAATCCTCCATATGAAGTCACCCAAGAGATTAATACCAGGACCTTCGCAACCAGAATATGTGTACTCCAAAAAAAGGTGGCGTAGAGTACAATATTTGTCGGACTTGTTCTGGACCAGATGGAAAGGGGAGTACATAGTCAGCCTGCAGCAACGCCCCAAATGGAACAAACAACAACGAAATACACGGGAAGGTGACATCGTGCTCCTGAAAGACGAGAACACGCCAAGACTTCATTGGCCACTAGCACGTGTAACAGAGGTATTGCCAGACTCCAGAGGCGTTGTGAGAAGCGTCAAACTTCGAACCCAATCTTCTGAACTGCACAGACCAGTGAGCAAGCTCGTACTCTTGCTTCCAAAAGAAGATCAAGTGTTATAGATATTATCCAGAGGCACTATATGACATTGATATTTTTAGTTCATATCGGTTTGTCAAACTCATTTTTATTTTGTTGTGTTTATCGTTTTAATGTTCGTTCCTTAAGCTTGTTTTATTCATGTTCTATTCATGTATGGTAGTATGAAATGAAATATTAGTTGTGCATCCTATATTTTTTTGTAAATCATACGATTTAGAGGTCGAGTATGTTGATGCCCAACGATTAACTGTAAATAATGTTTGTTGTCTATTTATCGCGATGGTTAATGTTAAGGTTTGCTGTGTGGTAGTTTGCTGGTTCGAGTCTATGCTCGGCCATATGAATTGTTTACTTGGTGTTGGGTTGTTTTAGCTAATTTACGCATAGTTCTCGGTCACGTGAACTTTATGGTAATCCACAGTGTCTTCCTGTAAACAGATGAGGAAACTTATCAGTTTAAAAAGTGATTTCATACAGAACCGATATAACGAATATAACGAAAGTTGGTATTTATTGAGGAATATTTGGACCGTTTGTTATAGGAACACAATTGTAAGTAAACGCCTATTATATACTGTTTTGGAATAACGGATTCATCTTTTCCCATTTGTAAACCTACATGTTACATAACGTATGCCTTTAGATGAGCCTTAATTATATTGATTTTGTGTATGACCTTTTTGTAATTAGCAGTTATACATGCATAATTTACTTAATTAAGCTTTGCATATTGTTTCTATCAGTCTTAGTTATTTAACTTAATAATTTTGTGTACATTAGCATATTATTTATACGTTGATTTCTTTTTCATTTATCCATAGTAATTAAACCACATCACGTCACTTCACATCACGTCACTTCACATCACTTCAAGTTACGCTACATGCGTCAAGTCTACATGTATAAACGCCAAACAATATAACCATATCGATGTTAACGTCATGGATCTAATAAAGAACTATATGTGCGTGTCAAAATTGTGTTTCTCCATCATTCACGTTAAGCAATAGAAGAATAGTGCATTAACAATATATATATATATATATATATATATATATATATATATATATATATATATATATATATATATATATATATATATATATATATATATATAAATCACCCAAAAAAACAACACATCTTCCACAAAAAAAATAAAAAAAATAAATATTGTATGTAAAAATGTACACAAAACAATGTAAATAATTCCACTCATTTCTTCTTAGACCTCTGCAGCCAAAACACAGAATTCCCAAAGTGAAAAAAAAAATCATAACTTCATCAATAACCTCCCTCTGGTTGTGGGCAATACGGGCTTCTTGGGCGGGACAGGGGTAGGAATAGATATTCTTTCATCCCTTTTTACTTGTCCGAGGTTACGGCACAATTTCGCAACACATCTCACTACCACCATTTCACCATTTATTTAAATCACTACAACACTTGCCCTTGCAGCTTTCAACTGGTGCCCATTAGCCATTTTCCCGAGTAAATCATTCATCTTCCCGGCATTCTCTTATAACATTAAGTATAAGGTATTCACATCTACACATTCTCTAACACTGCCTATGCTGAAGGCTGAAATTTAATCCCACTGCCACTTGCCATTCGGGAACCGGCCCTGCCCTAGCTACCAGGAATCATATAAATACAAGAATAATACAGCATCCGCCTGACAGATCTCACTTGACCTATTTAACCTCTGATTGTTTTTAGGTTCACTCAGTAATGTTATACGTATTTCCACACTCAGCAAAATTACCACAGCATTTTACGTATAAATTTAGCATCAGCATAACACATTGTTATTATCACGTTTATTTAAAACACTTCGAAAGAAGAAATGAGGTCTGTTCTAACAACAGCAACAGCAAAGGAAAACAAAAATCCTACTCATCAACTCGAGGAATGTCATGTATTCAGGGGTAAGGAGGAACACTTTTGAAAACTACCTCTTCAGGTACCACATGTATGTGTGCCTGATGATGTTCAGACACTGCGCCATTAACAATGCTTTGTATCACAACTGTGTTAGACTTAACCATCTTTACTTGGTACGGGCCTAAATACGCTGGCTCTAGTTTGTGTTTACTAGGTTGTAATCATTTCAAATACACACGATCACCCACAAATACTTTTACCGGTGCGGTTTTGAACCGACCATCATACTTTGAGCTGTGATTTTCATTAGATCTTTTCAAAAACCTTTCAGTGGTGTTCATTACTCTCCTCAATAGATTTAATAAATACACACGGTATTGCTCAGATGAATAATTTGGCAATTGTTGCGAATTAATGAGTACAGTATATGGTAACACAGGATCCTGTCCATACACTAAAAAGAAAGGCATGTCCCTGAGCGAAGCATTATATGCAATGTTCAAAGCTAGCTCAGCTGTAGGAAGCATAGCGTGCCGATGAATGGGGTCATCAGCCACTAAGTAACGTAAAATCCGCACTACTTACCAATTATACGATTCTACTAAGCCATTTGCTGAAGGCCTATATGCGATCACTGAAAAGTGTTAAATTTTCATCAAGTCCGTGACTGATTTCACCACCTTATTTATACACTCAAGACCATTATTACTTATCAAAATTTTCGGGCAACCAAACCTAGTAATGAAAGAGCACAGTTCCTGGGCTAATGAATTTGCAGATTTATCCAACATTGTGTAAGTATGAGTGTACCTAAAAATACACCCAAAAATACACATATATACTTATGTTGTGTTAACCCAGTAGGAAATGGTCTTACTACATCCATATGCACTCTATAAAACTTAATAGGAACCACATGCCACTTTCTGTTTTTATGTTCTTTGAAATAGTTACAAGCATGACAACCTTTTATATAATTCTCTATAGATTTTTTCATTCCTAACCAATAGTAGGATTCACGTGCTCTCCTTAATGTTCTATCAATCCGTAAATGCCCTGCTTACGGACTTGCATGTACAATGTGGATGGCTCATTTAATTAAAGAGGGAGGAAGAACTACCCGTGCACAAAATTCTCCTCCCCTCTTCTCGTAAGCACAATATAAGACATCATTTTCAATAAAAAATTTCTCACGAGGCACATTCAGAAATGACGGATAACTCTCCGATTCCCCTTTAATCACTGCGCGCACTCTTTTCATCCATTCCTCTTTTTTCTGTCCCTCTCGGACTTCTTTTATGTCCTAACCTCCCAAGTCAATCAAACCTGCATTATCAGGGCATTCATTCTAGACACCCCTGGTCATGTCCTCGGTCACACCTACATATATTCCTTTCGCCGTTCGTATCTCTCTCTCACTCTCCTAAGTTTACTCTCTCTCTCCCTCTCTCTCTCTCTCTCTCTCTCTCTCTCTCTCTCTCTCTCTCTCTCTCTCTCTCTCTCTCTCTCTCTCTCAACCCGTTTTCTGAATGCTCATCGGGAGAATTTTCATCCCATTCTCTATTCTCTCTATTTCGTTCCTTTTTGTGCCCTAGTTGTTACTCCTATTACTGCACCTTTAGAGAGAGCATCAGCTACCTTCTTAGTTTTACCTTATATGTGGTGAAAACCCTCTATATTAAACTCTAACAATCTCTCAATCCACCTCGCTTGACGAGAGGGCAAATCATTTTTATAATACAAATCACGTAAGGGGTGATAATCACTTTGCAACTCAATCGACTGCCCTAATAAAAAGAACCAAAGCCTCTCTAAAACCCAAAGAATAGCCAAAGCCTCTCAATCGAATGTACTATAATTCTTTTCTGCCCCTTTTACCGACCGGGAAGCAAACCAAATGGGTCTCTCTCTGCCTTTATCATCTCGTTGAGAAACTACGCCACCAATAGCTATGCTACTCACATCTGTTGACACTAAAAACGGGTGATCAAATCTAGGATATGCAAGTAATTCATTGCTAGTTAAGGCAGCTTTCAAACGGTTAAAGGCCCTTTCTTCTTCCCCTCCCCAATTTATCACTTTTTGTTTCTTTAAACCATCTAAGGGTCTCGCTATCTCTCCAAAACCTCTTATGAATTTACGGTAATAACCAGCAAGCCTTAGGAATCCAGCTACTTCCTTAGAGTTACATGGCCTGGGGAAATATGGGGTTATTATGTGACCTAAAAATTCGACCTGTTTACAGAAAAATCTACACTTTGACAAATTTATTTTCATACCAAAACGACGCAATGCTTCTAAAACTTTACGAATATTATCATTATGTTCTTTGGCCGTTTTCCCTGTAATTATGATATCTAAATAAACAAGAACATTTTGGCCAATTAAGGGCAACAAAACCGCCATCATTACTCTAGAAAAATGACTTGGAGCATCTTTAACACCGAAAGGAAGAAAATTAAACTGAAATAATTTACCGTTAGCTATAAATGCCGTTTTACATTTACTGTCTTCCTGAATGGGTATTTGATAGTATCCAGGTTTTAAATCAACAGTTGTAAAATATTTGCTATCCCGTACTTTCATAAGTAATTCTTCGACCGAGGTCAATGAAAATGCATTATCCTTAGAGACTGCATTCAATTTCCTATAATCAACACACAATCTTACGAGCCATCCTTTATCCTAACAGCTACAATTGCAGAAGCCCAGGGGGATTCACTCTCCCCGATTATCCCTTGTTCACTTAACTTATTAATTTCCCTTTCTATCCCTCCCTGGAAATAAATGGGCACCTTATAAGGCCTTGACCTGATCGCTCCGCCTGCCAGTTTCAATGCTAAAGGGAAATCGACCAATCCTCCCGGGTAGCTCATCTCCAATTGCAATTACATCGGAATAATTATTGACAATGTCACAAACTACAGGGTGATATTCTGACGGACATAATCTTTGTGCTTGCATAATCAAATTCTGAGTGTGTTCTTCTGTGCTGACTGGAGTTGTGGCTCCCAACATCCCATTATAAACAATTTCACATAACTCTAATTCACACACAGAATCACTTCCTAAAACAACTCTTTTATTTGAAAAATTAACTATCGTTATATCAGCTCTGTTCTCTTTCATTTCTGTCAAGCCCTCTAATATTATATGGGCCCAATTGTCATGGGGTTTAACAACTACCTTGGTTCCTTCCGCAAGAGGGCGACAAGGGGTCACAGATATGCTCCTAAGGGTCTGGGGGGACAACACTTTTCCTCTCTCAGGTACAGCTGTTACCGTACTTAAATGTTTCTCCAATCTAACACACGGACTTACTGTCTCATGACTTTCTATCGGCAAAATGTACCCTCCTGCTTTCACTGATATTGTATCTTTTCCCAAAAATATGCAAATTTTATTATTAGAGAAAAAGTCTATTCCTAAGATAGCCTCTATTCCTGGATTTCCCAAGGTGGGCAAGACAAAAAATCATGGGTATAATTCACAGACCCCACCTTGAATTTAATGATTGTTGTATGGTTTATGTGTAGTTTATTTCCTCCTGGCGTGTCATGAACAATGGATGCCGCTGGCTGTAGTGGATTTGAGGAGAATTTTTTTTTCAATCAATGAAACACTGGCTCCCGTGTCAATCAGCACTCGGATGGATTTATCTTGCAGGTTGATCCTAGCTGCTAATATTCCCAGTTGGCCATTACGAGATATGAGGCACGGGCTGATGACCTCAGTTCTACGGGCCAACCAAGGGAAAGGCCCGTGCCAACAACAAGTGTTGGCTTTAATACCCCAACAACAACGACCTCAGCTGCCATGCGCCCCCTGGTCCTCTCCCTAGTGCTGTGGAGGAAAGGTCGTGGGTACCGATGGAGGTCCCAGTGCCTGCTCTTTTAATTCTGTCGTCATCGCTTCCTCGGCTACTGCTTGTGATGTCAGGGGGGGGGGGTGGCGGGGTGGGGGGGGGGGGGGCGGGGGCATCGAACTCCCTCGTCTCCCCCTTCCTCTGTTTCCTTTTCCTCGGACGTTGGGCGGGGGGATGTGTGCGTGTGCCCCAGCCCGCCTGTCCTGGGCGGTTTTTGCTGAGCACTCTTGAGATATATGACCATAGGCCTGAAAAGTGTAACAGCGGGGGGATCCTTGGGTGGGGGACTCCACTCGTCGGTGCCCCTCTCCCCAACAGCACCAACATCTGAAGACTCTGCTAATCTGCTGACTGCATTCCCCCTTACCACTCTTCGGGGGTTGACTTCCTCTCATGGCTGGCAACTTCTCGGAATCGGCCCCGTTATTTCCAGTCCTTTTTTCTTCTGACAAACTGTCTAAAATGTTTTGTATCGCACTCACTACGTCTGCTAATGAGCGATTGTCCTCGAACAAATAACCACATAAATACGGGTTTACTAATCTGCGAATATGTTTACGAGCAATTGCCTTTTTATCACCTTCAGAGAGATTGGCACTCCATGTAGCAAACGAATCACAATCCCAAAAAAATGCGAGTTGCAAAACTAAGAACAAATTCACCTTCCCGTATTTTGGGTTTGAAATTTTCTTTTAGGTCTCCCTTTCTCGCATCAGGCAAGGCATACTTCTCAATTAAACGTTGTTTTATTTCAGTATATCTTCTTAAACTTTCATGTGACCAACACATTACATCCATTGCCAGAGCATCTTTCAGCAATCTAATTACTTGAATCATTTTTTCTCTTTCCGACCACCCATATGTGGCTACTTCAAAATCTCTCAAAAACACTTCAATCGATTGAAACCCTTCGCTTGGCCGTTGATCATCAAAAGACCTAATACTTGCCTGAGGCTTTGGCAACTTTCGAACTACGATTTGCGTATCTTCACTTGGCTGGGCATGTGTCCTTTCACTTGTGTGCGTTTGAACTTCGTTTATGTACGTCGGATATGCTGTGGTTGCACGCCGCTCCTTTTCTCTTTCCCCCACCAATCGGTTAATTAACTCTTCCAACTGTTCTAACTTATTTTCCAATTCTTGCATTCTAATTTCCTGTCTATATTCTTCATCGGGAACGCTATACCTCACTGCTCCTTCATTCTCATCTCCTGCAGCAGCAGCGTCTGTCATGTTAGTCCTTGTGTATCTCGGCATCTTGAACTTTCATTTCACTGGCTAAAAGAACAACTTCAGTCACAACATACATAAATAGACGTATTTTTTACACCTAACACCAATATGACCCCTGCAGACAGATAATGAGACGTCGGCATATGGGTTTTCTTCATTTATTACAAAAGGTTCGTTCGTAAGTACACTATACAGAACTACCCTCTCAGGTGAGGGACTTGTCAACTCGAGCGCTCACCGGCAATTAAATACTGCCTTCGTTACCAAAATGCAACCATTGCAAAACATGCTGACACATAGGTTTTTGTGGAATACTCATGAATATTGGGTTCATTTACCTTGTCGTAAAACACACACATATATACATGAAAGAATATAAATATATATTTATATATATATATATATATATATATATATATATATATATATATATATATATATATATATATATATATATGTATATATATATATATATATATATATATATATATATATATATATATATATATATATATATATATATATATATATATATATGTGTGTGTGTGTATGTTTGTGCGTGTATGTGTATGTCTATGTGTATATAAATATATATAAGTTTCATATATATATATACATAATATATATATATATATATATATATATATATATATATATATATATATATATATATATATATATATATATATATATATATATATATGTATGTGTGTGTATGTATAAATATATATCATCATCTCCTCCTACGCCTATGACGCAATTAGCCTCGGTCAGTAGTCTTTATCTTGAGCTTTTAATTCAATACTTTTCCATTCATCAACTCGTACTTCATGCTTCATAGTCTTCAGCCATGTAGGCCTTCGTTTTCCATCTCTTCTAGTGTCTTTTGGAGGAAGCTAAACGTTGGGTGAACTAATCTCTCTTGGGGAACGTGAAGAGCGTGCCTAAACCATCTTCATCTAACGCTCATCATGATCTCATCCACATATGGCACTCGAGTAATTTCTCTTATGGTTTTCCTTTTAAACCTATCCTGCCACTTAACTCCCAATATTTTTCTGAGAGCTTTGTTCTCAAATATACAAATTCTATTAGCTATTGTTTCCTTGTCATATCAAGACATATGTCCATACAGTAACACTGATCTCACTAAACTGATATATAGTCTGATTTTTATACTAATTTCAGGAAATTTTATTTCCAAATTTTACTCAACCTGGCGATCGTTTGATTTGATTTTTTATATCTTTCATTAACCTCCAATTCTAAAGGTCCAGTATTAGAAATCACAGTTCCCAAATATTTAAATGATTGTATATCATTAATCCTCTCTCCACCCAATGATATTCCGCTCTCATCATCTTTGTCTTTCCTCTGTTTATCTAGAGCCCAATTTCATGTGATACTTCATGCATTCTGGTAAAGGCACCCTGATACTTGCACGAATTTTTGCCACGAATTTGTCGTGGCAAGTCGTACCGGCACATTTTGGGTCACGAACTGGGAGGCTCCCGCACTGTTCAAGTCTAGTTCACATATAGTTCTCGATGAGTTCACGACGAGTTCACGCCGAGTTCACAAATAGTTCACGAATGGATGCCACCCTCCGCTTTTTAGCCGCTGGATATTCCTATCAAAGTCTGCAGTACAGCTTCAGGGTTGAAGCAAGTACCATCTGCAAGTTCATACCCGAGGTGTGAAAAGCCATCATCGTGATCTACAAGGACGAAGTGCTGTGCTGCCCCAAACTGAAGAGGAGTGGAAGGAAGTTGCTGCCTGGTTCAGCTCCAGATGGAATTACCCCAACTGTCTGGGGGCTGTGGACGGAAAGCACATCGCCATAAAGAAGCCCCTCAATGCTGGCTCTTACTACTACAACTACAAGGGCTTCCACAGCATTGTACTGATGGCAGTGGCAGATGCTACATACAAGTTCCTCTATGTGGATGTTCGGGCAGATGGTGGTACGTCGGATGGAGGAACATGGAGTAACTGTACCCTGCATGAGGCTGTAGAAGAGAACAGAGCTGGAGTGCCTCAACCATAACCACTCTCTAATGATAACCACCCAGTGCCCTATCACTTCGCAGGGGATGACGCATTTGCTCTCCGAACCTGGATGATGAAACCATTCCCCCATCAGTCACAAGTCCTACGAGAACGCATATATAGCTACAGGTTGTCTCGTGCCCGACATGTCGTGGAGAATGCCTTTGGAATTTTATGTCAAAGGTTCTGTTGCTTCTTGACGACGATGCATCAGCACCCCGACACCATCAACCTGATCACCATGTCTGCCTGTGTCCTGCACAACCTCATCCTCATCAGATACCCACACGCAAATTCAGATGTGGACCGCAAAGATTCGGACACACATGATCTGATCCCGGGTGGATGTAGGTCGGAGCGACACCTGCACGGGCTGCCGTCTCTAACTGGCCATCATACCAAGAAAGATGCAAAGGATCAGCGAGACTACCTTTCACATTACTACATGTCCCCTGCTGGTGCTATCCCTTGGCAAGAAAGAATGGTAGTAGCTCCATAAGCTGCATCCACAGTGGTTCCATATTTTAAATAAAAGAAACGTTTTTTGGTTTTTTTTTTTTTATTACTTCTCATGTAGTTTTCTTATTTCCTTTCCTCATTAGGCTATTTTTCCTGTTGGAACCCTCGGCCTGATAACATCCTGCTTTCCCAACTAGGGTTATAGCTTCGCAAGTAATAATAATAATGATAATAATGTCAAGCTGTCAACATCTCCTGCGTCGAATATTCGACTAAACAGAATTAGTTCTCCTGTTATTAAGCGTCTGATGACGTCACATGAAAGGTCTCTATCATTCGATTTTGTTTCTTTAATATTTTGTTTAAAGGTGTATTTCATTATTGGAAATTGTTACTAATGTATCAATTTAAAGATTATCTTCTTGCATTAGCATTCTCCATTTTTACTTTGAAGACAAGTTTGTTTTGTTTGAACGTTGTGTTTGACTTCGACTTTAGTTTTATCGAGATTTACTGGTTAGTGAAGATAATCATTAATAATTGAGTTATTGTAACATTATTGTATTAAACATACG
>NC_090730.1:124408094-124415594 GCF_036898095.1 Palaemon carinicauda
AAACTACATAAAAATTGTGAGAAAATTTCAATTGAGAAATGAGTTAGACAAGGAGAACCCATCTCTCCTAAATCATTTGCAGCATGCCCAGAAGAAATTTTTAAGAACTTTAATTTATGAAAATGTAGGGATTAATATTAATGGCGAATACCTTAATAACTTAAGATTTGCAGATGACAGTCTTGTTTATTGAATCATTGGAGGAATTACAAGATAAGATAGATTTGAATAGATGGAGGAGAAATGTAGGATTGAAAATTAATGAGTAAAACAGAAATTATGTTCAATGAAAACGCAGAGAGACAACAAATAAAAGTTAAGGACGAACATCTTAGATATTATTAATGTATATACTATACATACATAGGGAACATAGTGTTTCCCCAGGACAGAAGACTGAAATTAAAAGGATAAACATGTAATGGAGAGCTTTTGGTGAATGAAGTGGGATTTAAAAATCAAAATGCCACTTTCTCTAAAAAGAAAAGTATTTAATCAGATTATCCTAGCATTTCTAACCTATGCAGAAAAAACTTGGAGCCTTACTAAAGCCTTAGAACAAAAGTTAGTTAGAACTCAATGAGCTATGGAAAGAATAATTATGACCATATCACTAATAGTTACAAAAGAGCAACATGGATACGAGAGCAAACTAAAGTAGAGGATATTCTAACAAGTAAAAATAAAGAAATGGACGTGGGCAGTGCATTTACTGAGATCGACAGTAAAAAGATAGACATTAAGAATAATAGACTGGGTCCCTATAATTGCAAAAGAAACAGGGGAAGGAAGAGAAGACGATGTATTGATAAACTAAGAAAGTTTGTGAGTGTGGACTGGCAAAGAAAGACAATAAACCGATGCGAGTGGCAGGACATGTCCAAGGTTTTTGTTCTGTAGTGAACTAGTAACGGCTGGTGATGTGTAGATGATAATGATGCTGATATGTATATATATATATATATATATATATATATATATATATATATATATATATATATATATACATACATATATATATATATATATATATATATATATATATATATATGTATAAATATATATATATATATGTATATATATATATATATATATATATATATATATATATATATATATATATATATATGTGTGTGTGTGTGTGTGTGTGTGTGTATTTCTTCATTATGTTCAGTTGTGGAGACAACCACAATAAATTTTTGAAGTGCAAAAATTCCTGCAATTACCATTTTGTGTGTTGCTGAACAAGAACAAATATCTAATACAAGCAGTTATTTTATTTGAAATCTCGGACTGAAGACTTACCATGTCAGTCGGTCTGACATCTTGCAGAATGTAGGCTTCGAGGTCGTTATCGTCATCAATAGCTTTCACCGTACCGACATAGGTCCCTAAAAAGAGAGGAAAAGAGTCTTACATGTAATTTGAAATCAAAACAAGTTGGGTTGTCAAGCCGTGTTCTCCCTATTGTTCCTTGAAAATTTCCATGCCATATGAAATTAACCCAAAAAGGCTCTCTTGAGAAGATATTAGGAAAAATATGTTACATTATATACTGACCCTTTTATTAACAACATCAAACTATTCCGCCATTATATTTCGACAATTTCTTTTAATTTACTTTGTTAATACATTTACATTCCATTTAAAATTCCTATCACTTTTTTAAATCTTCTAACAGACGTCATTCCTTTTTTCAAATTCGTTTACAACACATCAGTCCTTAGCAGCAGAGTCATTATAGTCAATATACTGTACACTAGTTTGCAGTAATAGTCTGTTCAACTTGCGGTGGGAGCGGCGCAAATGTCTATGACTTTACAAGGGTTCAACGCCCGGGATTATCTATTAAGTTAACGGAGAAACCTTTACTTTTTATACATTTATTCCATTGTATGGCATCATGGCTCATTTTTTAAATGAGTTACATGCATGGTGTTTTTTTTAATACCCAGTCTCTTATTTATTCTCCAAGCCTTGTTTTATTCTTACATAAAATATAGCAGATTCAGCACACTTTGCTACTTGTTTTCAATGTGTTTAATCCTTACTAATTCATTTGCTTATTTATGTACTGGTTTGGCCTATTCTCTTCGATTACATTTTTATATCGGGACAACTTGGTTTCGATAAATATCTATTTTCTATTCATGATAAAGGCTACAAAGATAGGTTGATTTATTTTACAAATATTATGAATACTAACTAATTGGTATACAGTGAATACATAAAAACTGTGGATAGAAGAGAGTGTAAAAAAGATACCACAGCATTTGCAATATTAATATAAAATAGTTACATCATATAGCATATATGGAACCAAAAATAAAAGATGAAGACAGCAAACTCATTTGAAGCAGGTTTCTCATTCACACTCAATATCACATAAATATAGCCTCCTCAGAGGGCACAAGTTCAAATATAATATATATTGGCTTCATAAGAAAAATATATATGATATATAATATAGTCCTTTAAGTGATAAAATGATGTAACAATAAGCAATACGAGATAGACTTCACTTGAATAAAATTTTACGACATGAATGAAAAACAAACATTTCAAAATGTATTTTCGTTGTTTTCTTAGTTATCATCCGCTTATTGCTAGTGTGTTTTTTCTATAATTTTTTTTTTTATTTAGATGACGGATTTTTAAGAAAATGCTCATTTTAGCAAAGAATGCACGATTTCATCAGGTAAGTATTGTTTATCCGATTTCTTCAACTTCGAAATATGTAGCGTCTAGTTATATATAACAGAATAATTTCATCACAATAATAAAGTTGGGGATATATATATATATATATATATATATATATATATATATGTATATATATATATATATATATATATATATATATATATATATATATATATATATATATATATATACTGTATATATATATTATATATACATATATATACATATATATATATATATATATATATATATATATATGTATATATATTCATATATAAAACACTTGAGGAAAAGACAGATACAAGATTTAGGGCAACTCTAGGCATTAATGATAGAGATGGAAATATATTGCATGGGGATGAAGACATTAAGACGAAATGTACTTACTGAAAATGAGAGAGCGGTGCAGGGAGAAACACAAATGGTGGAGAGGAAAGTGATAGAGATACGGAATACAGAAGTGAAGCAGACATCAAGTGAAATTGAAAATGGTTAAGTACCAGGTCCATAAGAGTTTCAAAATGAAATGGTCAAGATGCTAACTAAAGAAGGGAAGAATGGATAGTGGGCCTATTAACAGCGATATGGGAGGAGGAAAGAGTGGCTAAAGACTGGGAAGAGAGTCTAATGGTATCTATATTCAAGCTAAAAGTTTGTGTAGTGTAATGTAGTAACTACATGGGAATTCAACTATCAGAGCATGGTTTGAAAGATTTTAAGAGGGGACTAGAAGAGAGGTTGAGAGAGATTGTAAAGATTGGGAAACAGCCGTATTGATTCATGAGGGGGAGAGGGACTGTGGATGCCATCTTTATGGTAAGACAGCTACAGGAAAAGAGGCTAAAGGGAAACCAGAAGGTCTTCTGTACTTTCGTTGATGTAGAGAACCCTTATGATAAAAGGCAAATTATGCTGTGGTGCCTGGGAAACAGTGTATTCCTATAAAAGTTGGTTAGAATGGTTGAGATGATATACCAAAGAACAAGGACAAAAGTAATAACAAAGATAGAGAGACGGGAACCTTTGAAGGCCACTCATGAATGGAAGATGCAAGGGGCAGTGACATTTCCCTATCAAGCAGAGCAATGGCCTAGAGATTGACCATATATACATATGATCAGCGCCCAAGCCTCCTCCCCACCCAAGCTAGGACTAAGGAGAGTCAGGCAATGGCTGCTGATGACTCAGCAGATAGACTTATAGGCTACCCCAAACCCCATATCCTTACTCTTAGCTCACAAGGGTGGTGAGATTGCAGCGACCAAAGGAACTAACGAGCTTGAGAATGGATATGTTAAGTAGAAATCAGAAATGAAGAGTTGTGGGAGTTTCTATATGCAGATGATTCGGTGATCATCGCTGAAAATGAGGAAGACTTCCAGAGAAGGGTTGTAAAGCGACAGGAGACTTTTGTTTGAGGGTAAATGTGCGTAACACTGAAGTAAATAGTAACAGTAAGGAAGGTATGTAGAGGATAGCCATGCAGGAAAGTAGAGGCTCAGTCATAAAACAGGTGGAATAGTTTAGATACTTGGGATCTACTATAAGTCAGGAGAGAGGGGTATGTGATAAGAAAAGGCCAAGGCTAATCAAGCTTAATGTCAAGATCTATAGCAGAGTAGGTAGTAGGTTGGCCAGGGCACCAGCCACCCGTTGAAATACTACCTCTAGAAACTTATGGGGTCTTTTGACTGGCCAGACAGTACATTGTATCCTTCTCTCTGGTTACGATTGATTTTCACTTTGCCTACACACACACACACACGCGCGCGCGCCGAATATAGACTGCCCTATTCTCTACATATTCTGCTCTGTCCTCATATACCTGACAACACTGAGATTACTAAAGAACTCTTCTTCACCCGAGGGGTTACTGAACTGTAATTGTTCAGTGGCCACTTTCATCTTGCTAAGGGAAGAAGAGACTCTTTCGTTATGGTAAACAGCTCTTCTAGGAGGACACTCCAAAGTCAAACCATTGTTCTCTAGTCTTGGGTAGTGCCAGAGCCTCTGTACCATGGTCTTACACTGTCTTGGGTTAGAGTTCTCTTGCTTGAGGGAACACTCGGACACACTATTCTATCTTATTTCTCTTTCTCTTGTTTTGTTAAAAGTTTATGGAGTTTATATAGGAGATATTTATTTTAATGTTGTTACTCTTCTTAGAATATTTTATTTTTCCTTGTTTCCTTTCTTCAGAGGGCTATTTTCCTTCTTGGAGCCCTTGGGCTTATAGCATCCTGTTTTTCCAACTAGGGTTGAAGCTTAGCAAGCAATAATAATAATAATGTTAATAATAATAATGATAATAATAATAATGATAGTAATAATAATAAAAATCATAATAATAATAATGATAATAATAATAATAATAATAATAATAATAATAATAATAATAATAATATTAATAATAACATCACTGTTAATATATGAATTTGAAGCGTCTCTTAGTCGAAAAGAGAAAAGAAAACAGAAAAGAGATTAATGATGTGGATTATGGAATGACACCACTTGAGAGATTAGCAACTAGTGAACTAGGAAAAATGGCAGGCGTAATAATTATTACAGAGGTTATAGGAGTATCAGGACCGAGATGGTGTGGGCAGACATCTGAGGATGGATGAGAGGAACCAGTTAAAAGGAGAAAGATCAATAAGGAGGGAGAGAATTAGATGGCGAGATAAGTTGAAGGATGTTAAGGAGATAAGGGATTTGGTAAAAGAGGATGCATTTAATAGAAGGTATTGGAGGGGGCGCATCAGGCAACCGACATGTTAATGTAGGGATAACAGTGGGAAAGAAGATATATATATATATATATATATATATATATATATATATATATATATATATATATATATATATATATATATATATACATATATTATTATTATTATTATTATTATTATTATTATTATTATTATCCAAGCTACAACCCTAATTGGAAAAGCAAGATGCTATAAGCCCAAGGGCTCTAACAGGGAAAAATAGCCCAGTGAGGAAAGGAAATAAGGAAATAAATAAATGATGAGAACAAATTAACAATTAATCATTCTAAAAACAGTAACAACGTCAAAACAGATATGTCATATATAAACTATAAAAACACTTATGTCAGCCTGTTCAACATAAAAACACTTGCTGCAACTTTGAACTTTTGAAGTTCTAATGATTCAACTACCCGATTAGGAAGATCATCCCACATCTTGGTCACTGCTGGAATAAAACTTCTAGAATACCATGTAGTATTGAGCCTCATGATGGAGAAGGCCTGGCCATTAGAATTAACTACCTGCCTAGTATTACGAACAGGATAGAATTATCTAGGAAAATCTGAATGTTAAGGATGGTCAGAATTATGAAAAATCTTATACAACATACATAATGAACTAATTGAACGACGGTGCCAAAGATTAATATCTAGATCAGGAATAAGAAATTTAATAGACCGGAAGTTTCTGACCAACAAATTAAGATGAGAATCAGCAGCTGAAGACCAAACAGGAGAACAATATATATATTATATATATATATATATATATATATATATATATATATATATATGTATGTATATATATATATATATATATATATATATATATATATATATATATATATATATATATATATAGCATCATCATCATCTCCTCCTACATCTATTGACGCAAAGGGCCTCGGTTAAATTTCACCAGTAGTTTCTATCTTGAGCTTTTAATTCAATACTTCTCCATTCATCACCTCCTACTTCCCACATCATAGTCCTCAGCCATGCAGGCCTGGATTGCCCTACTGCTAGTGCCTTATGGAGCCCATTGGAAAAGTTTGTGAACTAATCTCTCTTGGGGAGTGCGAAGAGCATGTTCAAACCATCTTCATTTACGCCTCACCATGAACTCATCCGAATATGGTAGCCGACAAATCTCTCTTATAGTTTCATTTCTAATAATGTTCTGCAATTAAACTTCCAATATTCTTCTGAGGACTTTGTTCTCATATCTACTAAATGTGTCAAATAAATACATACACACACACACACACACACACACACATATATATATATATATATATATATATATATATATATATATATATATATATATATATATATATATATGTATGTATGTATATACTTACGAAGCTGGTCTAGCATGATAGTAAATATTTTATTCATGTATTTCATTTGTGTATTTAAGAGATGTATAGCCAACTCGTAAGGTGGATCTCACTCATGTAGGATTAAGTAATGTATGTAAATTACATAAGACTTTCGTCAGTCATTTAGTTGTATTTTCATTGATTTTAGTATATGTAAAATTACGTTATTTTTCCCGTAGTTTTGTTACAAAGTCTAATGTAACTTGTTAAGGTATGCTGCATGATACACACGAGGTAGCACGGAGGATTTCGTCATTTTTCCACGTGGTTAGAAAATACAAGAAGATTCTAGACTTAGATTTTCTCTTTTTTGTAATGTTACGAGAGGTGGTGGGTGGAGTTAGCTGAGAGGTTGCCTTCGCCATGTGTCTGTAGTACCCTTTTTCCATACTGCCAAGTTGACAACATTGGAACCATGATCCTTGCCCTCACGCTTCCAGTAGGCCAAACTGGAAGGTTCTAGAATTAATTGATTCAATATATAGGGACCTAGCAATGCATAGGAGACAGAGAATTCCAGCCTGATTACGAAAGCCATAATTCCGCCAACCCTCTCTCAAGCGCCTCTCCAGCTAAAGTCTACTCTTATACGTGAACAGTGTTTTTTCTCAAAAGTGTAGTGTTCCAAAACATTGATATACT
>NC_090730.1:124425594-124438094 GCF_036898095.1 Palaemon carinicauda
ATATATATATATATATATATATATATATATATATGTATATATATATATATATATATATATATATATATATATATATATTTGTCGTTTGCTTTTTGAGGCTTTTGACCGATTTATGGAGGTTACCTCCAGTTTTGCCAACTTTCACCGTGCTCATTTTAGGTTACCCAGTCCTTTTTGGTGAGAGTTGTTCAGCTGGGTAGGGCCCCATTGGCTGGCCATTGGGCACTTTCCCGCCACTTCTCTAGCAGCTACTAGTTCATTCACTGTTACAAGGCTTTTGCGGGATTTTAGTCTTCTTGCTTCCTGATGATTGGGGAGTGGATTCATGGGGTCAATAAATTTTTTTTATTCTTTTCACTTTTTGCTAGCTTTTGTCGATAGATATGTGGTGGTGGGATACTGGCTACTCTGTATAAAGTTGGTAGAGGTGTTGATTTTAAGGTGCCAGTAATAATCTGTCAGGACTTATTTAGCATTGGATCTATCTTATGTGCATGGTATGATCATCCTCTCACTGGTGCACAGTACTATGCAGTAGAGTAAAAAAGTGCCGGGGCTGTTTGCCTCAGAGTTTCAGGGTATTTTCCCCAGCTGGTGTTGGCCAGATTTCTAAGGAGATTGTTCCTAGTTGCTACTTTGTTCACTTATATTTAAGGAGAGCGTTTTGTCAAGGGTGACAACTAAGTAGACTGTGTATAGGTGATCTTTAGTTACTTGTTTGCCTGGTAATTGTTCAGGTGAAAGCAACAAAACTGTATTTTGCTCAGATTAGCATTGAGGTGCCACATTTTGTAGTACGTAGAATGGGTAGTCAAGACACTTGACGGTCTGTCTTCGAAGATTGTGAAGGAGTTTAATTGTGTGGAAATGCACAGGTCTGTGTAGGTTCTGGTATTGCGGCTGGTTATTTGTATAGGTGTTAAATAGCGTTGGCACCAGCACTGACCATTACGGAAATCTGTTGTTCTGGATCCTCCATTTGCTTTACCTGCCATCCATTTGTACCATTTGGTAAGCAAAGATTTAATGATGTGAACTAAGTTGGTATTCCGTGTAGTTTGGGCCACCTTAAGAAGGAGTGCTCTTTGGTTTACAGTCCATATGCCGACATGAGGCCGACAAATACTGTACCGGTGATTTGCTTCGTCTCAAACCTATCTGCGATGTATAGTTAAGGTTAATACCTGTCTGTAGCGGGATTGACATGTCCTACAGGCACCTTGGTCTGTCGGCGGTTGTTCTACGACAGTTGGTTGAATATTGGCTAAGATGATTTGTTCATACAATTTGTACAGGATACACAATAAGGATACTGATCGATATCTTTTGGGGAACGATGGGTCTTTCCCTGGTTTCAGTAAAGGCTACTGATCTCGCTCTTCTCCAGTATTTGAATAGTCACATTTGAAATGTGAAATAATTTCTCTTGTTATGCCATCTAGACTGGTCCCTTGACAGATTTGATATGTTTCATGACAAGATTCAGTTATTCTAAGGTGAGCAGTTGGAAGTCGTCGTCACTGTCTTACATGATACGGTCCATGACCTGCCACATTTTCTTCAAGTAACACCACTCTTTGTTGTGAGACTGGCCTCAAATTCCCTTAAATATCGAATTCCCACTGCCATGGGATATAAGACCAAATGGGAAATTCTTCCTTTGATCCCGAGGAGGAGGGAATTCAAAATTGAAAGTTTTTGAAAGTTATTTGATGCTTAATATTTGAATGTATGAAAACCACGAGTGTTGTTGATATTACTGTCGTATATGGACATTTATTTGTATTCACTTATTTATGTATAACAATACTACAACGGCCTCACACTTTCTCAAGTTTTGACCAAGAATGAGAGAGAGAGAGAGAGAGAGAGAGAGAGAGAGAGAGAGAGAGAGAGAGAGAGAGAGAGAGAGAGATGGGCATCTCGCTCATTATAAAGTAGTTGGTCCAAGCAGGTCATCTTCTCTTAGCAAGAACTTCGGCGATTAAAGCAACGCGAGAAGGTTCAAGAGCCACCTGCGCCACTCGACTGATGCTCATAATGTTGCCCTAATCATTTTCTTATAAGTTTCTTTCATTTTTCGCCGAATTATAAGTAAAAAGAAACACAATTAATTTTTATCATCAAAAAAACCCATGAATGAACAGATCAGTATTCATATATCTTATCATTATAACTTCACAAATGTGTAAAGTCGATGATAAGAAGAAACTTCCAAGCCCGTTTCATTACCAATTTCAACGATTTCATTAAATCTAAAAGCAATTATGTTTTGAGAGTTAAGGTACGAGTGCGTTTTTACTTAAGAGAAAATATACATGAATGAACTGGAATCAAAAACTTTTATTAATCAACATTAAATTAGTCTCTCGATAGGATACTAATAATCAAAGCGTTCTGTAGTTCCCCAATAACTGATTTAAATTGGTCCTTTGTCAATTAAACAATTGGGAGTAATGCATTTCTTTTAATTGCCTTTCACAACCCACTCTGGCATCGCATTAAAACAAAGAGAACGGCAACTTGGTTTTACCAGTCACCAAACCGTTCAAGTTGCTGAAAATAAACAAAGAATTTGCCTTTCGAAAGCACCAGAATCAGAACCCATTCTCTAGGTTTCTTTGTTCCTCAGAAATAGAAAGAATAAAACACTACAAAAGGCATCTCATTTCATGATCATCATGCTGTCTACGGCAAGTATCAGCTGTATTCGTTGCCATCTGGTATAAACTCGTCATTCCTAGACTACGATTGTTCATCACATTTGTTAACTCAAAATATTCTACTCTCCAGTATTTGTTAATAATCTTTATAAAAACTAAAACAAATGAAAAATTTGAAGACTTCTGTCTCAATTGATGAAAATAAAACTTCAGATAAAAATGCACACCATCTGTGGTCCACTTTTTATTTTTTTGTTTTTATGAAGATAATTCAACAAGTGCAATTCGTGTTCGCTCAAAAGAAGAAAATATTAATCTGGAAGATAATTACGAGGACGAATAGGGATAGTCCAGGCGTTCAATATCTCATCCCTTCTATCGTGTTTAATTTCAATCTGTCATTATTTGTTAAAGATAGGTATCTTTTAGTGCCACATTCAGCTGTCTTAAGCCACTGGATGATTGATTTGAAATTATTAGAGAACTATGTGTTGAATTCCTTTACTTTTGGGTACACTTTTATTACCTTTTTGTCTATATATTTCTAATTGAATGAAAGTTTTGTATTGTTATATAATATTATTAATTATAATAATAATGATAAAAGTAATGATGATAATGTTAATCATTAGAAAAATAGTATGGAAATATATTATTTTCTGTTCAATGTAGAATACAATAATACAAACCATTTTAGGACCACATTCAATGCACATATAGTGCATATTACCTATTATTTTTAAGTTGAGTATGAACGAAGTTTATTTGAAGGTAGATGACATCAGCCTATTTCATAGATTTTATGCACTGACATTATGTCTTACAAATTTCAAGCAGACCTAACAAAAGTCACATGCTTTGTTTAGACTCTAGACAATGAACAAGAAGATTGTGAGTCATTTAATAATATAAATGTTTTTTGTCATTTATCATTTCCAGTTATAGTTATAAAACTCTATGAGATCAAAGTCTGAAAAGTTGGAAGATTTTATCCGAATTTCTTGACATGCATTTTACAAGACATCGTTAAACATATTAAACTTTCTTAAACTTGCTTAGGCATGTTCTTAAGAGGAAGGCCACAAGGAAACTCATAAGAATGACAAAAGAAGCAAATGAAGCAATATCTATTCATCTCTTAATTCAATCAGTAGTTACGTTACCAGATTATACTGTAATCAACAGTTTAATACCGCCGGTGCTAAACTCCTAACTCCCTTTTCGAAATATGAAAGTAATTTCTGCACCCAACACACGTTTTTCTATTTTTTTTTTTCTTATCATTTGAGTCTTCAAACAGAAAACTGCAAGTGTCTTTCAATGTGGACTCATGTTCAGGAACATATGTAATGTGTGATACTTTAACGTTTCATAAAATACGTTTAATTTATTTTTTCGTTATTGCCTTGCCAAAGGTATTTTGGAGTGTTTAAGTGAGAATTTAGGTATCTCTTGTATTCAATTCAAATTAAATGCATTGACCTAAAAGCAGTATATTTTCTTTAGCTATAAAAAACTAGCAATTTCAGCTTACTACTGATTTGATTAGGAACATCTGGGGCATTTCAAGGACCCCAACAAGGAATGAATGCATGTAAAAAAATCTATATTAATACCAAAAAATTTTTATTTGACACCATTCTTATTAAAAGCTACAACAATCATCCTAAAGTAAAATCGTTTGGAAAAGACAGAAAAATATTTGAAATAACTACAGCAACGAAAAAAGGGGATGTTAAAGAAACCTTTGAAATTTCTTTGTTGGAGAGTCGTAGGATACAAGCAAGGCCAATAGGTTTCAAGGGGACAAGAAATTTGTCACCGGAATTGACGCGAAACGATACCGAAGAGACGGGGCGATGACTGAGAGCCAAGCAACAGTTTGCTTCAACAAATTTTCTGCAATATTCTTTAGCTCCGAGTTGCGAGTGTGAAAGTCATCACTGGAAGATGAAAGGGCGGAAAGGAAACCTATGCAGTGTAGTGAGGAGACGCTTCTATTGCTCCGAGAAGAGAAATGAAAAACAGATTTATAAACGGAAAGTTGAGAGGTCAGGTTATCTCTAGTAAAAGAAATATGAAAATAACTGCTATGTTGTAAAATTCAAACTTTAGCATATGATGTATGTGACATGTAGCTTCATATAACTTTGCTGTCGACAAATAGTACAGTACACAGATATTGCGTCTACTCAAAAACAACCAGCGTAGTTGAAGAATTTTGACATCAACTTCGGTCTCCCTATTCTTACTGTCCAAACATCGCGACGTGATATTATCTTCATAAAGAAAGAGATCAATGTTATATTCCAATCCATATCAGTAAGACTTGCCTAAAAAAGCTACTTGTATTTTTTTTTTTACTTGAAAATTTTCATAAAAAAATATGCTCCTTTTAGATGATATGATTATTTCACGAATTCATGTAGTACTGATCATTAACAAGAGTTTAAACAACGTTGATTTTGTAAAACATCTATCCACCCTATCTTAAAACATCGATATAAACTATTTGATTACGCAAAAAAAAATATTTAATGGAAAAGAAAATATTTCTATGTCGTATATAAGTTTCGCACTATACTACAAGACGGTACATCCTGGTCATATCAATGAAACGTAGGTGTGTTCTTTAAAGTATATTCCCAGAGTGTGAGCAACCAAATATGTTCCCCATACAGTGTTATATTTAAATTGAAAATACTGTTTCAATTAATCTTTCACTCTTTTCCAATCTTAAATTTCCTTGTAAACTCGGTAGTGCATTTTCATTTATGATTCCTATCGGCTTGCGTATTATTATTATTCCCAATCTGAATGATCAAAGGCAACAATCAGAATTAATATGAAGACATTTTGATCTAAAGAAAATCAATCTTATGTAATAACTTATACTGTAAAATTAATGTGTACTGATTTCCTTTTACATTTATAACATATATCAATCTCTATTAGAAAAAATTGTAGTTTCTATCATATGTTACCTAATTTATATTCAGTAATCTTCAAGAACGATAATTTCAAACCGTAATTGCATGGAACGAATAGCAGTATTTTCTTCTATTTCTTGTTCTTAAGACTAATGAGCTCAAATGATCCGCACACTGGAGAATTGGAGGGACCCGTTGAATTGAGTAGTCCATTTTTGGTCATCGCTGTCATTTCTCACGTATCTTCCTTTGCCTTTTCTCAATTCCCTCCATTTCAAGGCCGATATGGCCCTGTAGTATCATTATTTTCCTGAGACAATCATTCCTAGTTTTTTTAAGAACATTTATTGATTTAGTACCCATAATTTCATCTTAATTAAGTAGGCACCTCAATTATTTCTCCCAATGAAAATTTTTCTCCTAAAACTAGGTTTAACATCTTTCATCGTCAACATTGTCATCATCACCTCCTACGGGTATTGACGCAAAGGGCCTCGGTTAGATTTCGTCAGTCGTCTCTATATTTACCTCTTAAATCAATACATCTCCATTCATCATCTCCTACTTCACGCTTCATTTTCCTCAGCCATGTAGGCCTGGATCTTCCAACTCTTCTAGTGCCTTGTGGACCCAAGTTAAAAGTTTGAACTATTTTCTCTTGGTGAGTGCGAAGAACATACCCAAACTATCTCCATCTACCCCATCACTATGAGTTCATCCACTCATGGCACTCGAGTAATCTCTCTTATAATTTCATTTCTAATTCTGTCCTGCCAATTAACTCCCAATACTCTTCTGAAGGATTTGTTCTCAAATCTACAAAATCTATTGGATAATGTTTCATTATCATACCGCAACTCATATTCATACAGTAACACCGATCTCACTAAAATGATATATAGCCTGATATTTATATATATATATATATATATATATATATATATATATATATATATATATATATATAAATATATATAATATATATATATATGTATATATATATATATATATATATTATATATTAATATATATATGTATATATATGTATATATATATATATATATATAAATATATATATATATATAATATATATAAATGTATATATATATATATATATATATACATATATATATACATATATATATTATATATATAATATATATATATATGTATATATAAATATATATATATATATATATATATATATATAAAATTTCCGGCGTTTTGATTTCAAGATTTTACTTAATCTAGCCATTGTCTGATTTGCTGTTTCATTCTTTCATTATACTCCAATACTAAAGATCCTGTATTAGAGATTATAGTTCCTAAATATTTAAACGATTCTACCTCATTGATCCCTTCTCCTTCCAATCTTTACGTTCATGTCATTCGTTTAAAAGAGGAAAAACATGAGTCTTCTCTGATTTCGTCCTCCATCATTGATCTTTTTAACTGTTAGGAATGTAAACTTCTGGATGGCAAAGGAAACATTTTCCTGTTCTTGAAGGGAGGCTAGTCCTGACTTTTCCATTAAAATTCCTAGTAATTTCAAATTAATTTAAATTAACAAAGTGTTTGGCTATATATATACATATATATATATATATATATATATATACTGTATATATAGGTGGTAGGTTGGCCAGGGCACCAGCCACCCGTCGAGATACTACCACTAGAGAGTTATGGCGTCTTTTAACAGGCTAGACAGTACTACAATGGATGCTTCTCTCTGGTTACGGTTCATTTTCCCTTTGTCTACACATACACCGAATAGTCTGGCCTATTCTTTACATATTCTCCTCTGTCCTCATACACTTGACACCACTGAGATTACCAAACACTTCTTCTTCATACAAGGAGATACTGCACTGTAATTGTTCAGTGGCCATTTTCCTCTTACTAAGGGTAGAGGAAACTCTTTGGCTATGGTAAGCAGCTCTTCTGGGAGAAGGACACTTCAAAATCAAAGCATCGTTCTCTTGTCTCGGGTAGAGCCATACCCTCTGTACCATGGTCTTCCACTGTCTTGGGTTAGAATTCTCTTGCTTGAGGGTACACTCGGGAACACTATTCTATCTAATTTCTCTTCCTCTTGGTTTGTTAAAGTTTATATAGCTTATATATGAGACATTTATTTTAATGTTACTCTTAAAATATCTTATTTTTCCTTTTTTTCCTTTCCTCACTGGGCTATTTTCCCTGTTGGAGCCCCTGGGCTTATAGCATCCTGCTTTTCCAACTAGGGTTCCAGTTTAGCAAGTAATAATAATTAGAATATATAATATATATATATATATATATAAATTTATATATATATATATATATATATATATATCTTTTCTGTCACGCTAAGGGGGAGAAAATTGGTCATATCCTGGCTAGGCGGCGTACCCCACAAGGTAAACTCGGAAACCGCATCCCACAAATTCCCGAACCATCAGGTTGTAATTTGGGAAAGGGGAGTGGGTGGGAAGGGTTATGTGAGTGTAAGTGCAGATTCATCTGAACATTTATACACAATTTTTGACGGCTCAGGTACACTAGTGTATATATATATATATATATATATATATTTATATATATTCATATAGATATATATTTATATATATTTATATAAATATATATATATATATATATAAAAAAAAATGTATATACATATATATATATATATCCATATATATACATATATATATATATATATTTTTAAATATATACATATATATATATATATATATATAAATATATATATATATATATATATATAAATATATACATATATGTGCATATATATAAATATATATATATATATATATACATATACAGTATATATATATATATATATATATATATATAAATAAATCATGGTACTTGTTACAACCTTTTAGGAAACGTAGTTATTCTCTGCAAAAATGTCCTAAATCTGAGACTTCCAATAAATAGATGGAATGGACAACTTATTTGGTAACTGATTAAAACAAAACAAATAGCTTTTTGGAGGAAGGCTATGCTCATCTACAGTAGTCAGTTTAAAAGATAAGAGAAATTTTAAACCATTTGAGTCTGCTGTCTTATTATAGTCTGCTTAGCAACAGTCTGGGACGCCGTCTCTTAAAAAATGAAAGAAACGTGAATGCTTTCGCTTTGCTGAAACAGGAAAGAAAGTTCAGCTGTTTATATCCGCCTCATTGCTGCTCCAATAAGCTTGTGACATCCACGGACACTCCAATCGAGGAAATATGTTTGCACTTAATTTGGAAAGAACAGAGGAATAACTTCAAGATCATAGCCAAGTAGTGAAAACAAAAAGTAATTGTAATAAGAAATAAATGTACCAAGTTTCCCTTGCTTTGTGGAAGACGATGAAGAGCTGGTTGAGTCTTTACAGAATATTTAATGTCCCCAAAGAATTTAAACCTGAAAATACACATTTTAATTTCGGCGGAGAAACAACTTGTACCCCTCTTGCCTCTATTAACAAAAGTTATTTTCTAGATTGTTCATCTCTAATTCAGGTATTTTGCTCATTGTAAATTAATGGAAAGACTGTTCCCGTTAGTAGCAACACTGCCAACCATTTCTGGTAGATATGAACTGTGCTTCTGGCATTATTTGTTTAGGTAATTAAAAACCCGTTATGTAATTTAGCTCCTATCATGATAAACTTTCACTTTTCTTTCTTTTTGATGAGAAAATTGATTAGCTACTAAATGATTTACAAATTCGGGTCAGAAAGCCTGTCAATGGACCCCGAGGAGCATTCGGTGCTCAAGGACAACTGGGGAAAACCAGCAGTTACGGTAGGAAGGAAGAGTTCAGAAACTGGACATGAAGATGAAGGACAGGAAGCGGGAACGAAGGTTTAGTAAATAGCTAAGTGAGCACAGTCAAGGGCCGGAAGGATATTGCAAAGATCTCCGAGCAACGTGTGACGGAGCCGAGTGAGGGTTGTGAACTCAAAGGCAGGATGCAATAGACTGAGTTATATTGTTATAGAACACTCTCCTTTATATACAAAACCTCAAGGCAACAGGACATAACAAGTTAACAAGACAGACAATGTTACAGAGGAAACAGCAGACATGAATTTTCATGTTCGTTTAGTGCGAGGGAAGAGCGAAGATACAAGCATAATATATGCAAAAGGAATTATGTTCAATTGTGTGACACACGGTTGGTACATGGCTCCCCCCCTAAAAATGACATACTGTACATGTTAAATAGGGCGCCCTGATCTGGAGAGGCGAACTGTAGGCGGGTCATCTGGCAGAAGATAAGCAGGTTTTAGACGATCAATGGAGACCCAGTCTTCTTTGCCCCGAATGTTTAGTAGGAATGCTTTCGGACTGCGTCGGATCACAAGGAAAGGGCCCGTGTAAGGGGGCGTTAGTGGTAGCTTGCTAGTGTCGTTGCGCAGGAAGACGTGCGTTGCAGAGTGCAAGTCCGTTGGTATGTGATGCTTCGCTGGGGGCTTGTAAGTCTGGCGGCACGGAGTAAATTTTCCCACGACGTGACGTATGCGCTGGAGATCGTCGGAGGAGGTTGTAGAAGGAAAAAATTCGGCAGGGACGACCAACGGGTCGCCATACACCATTTCAGCTGCCGAGACGTCGAGGGCGTCTTTAGGAGTGGTCCTTAGTCCCAGGAGGACCCAGGGAAGCTGAGTAAACCAGTTGCAATCCTTGCAGCGGGACATCAAACCTGCTTTGAGGGTGTGATGAAAACGTTCAACCATTCCATTGGCAGCGGGGTTGTAGGCTGTTGTCTGATGTAGGGTGATGCCCAGGAGATTCACTAATGACGTCCACAATTGAGAGGTGAAAGTGATTCCCCTGTCAGAAGTAATATGCTCAGGGATACCGAATCTTGAAATCCATCCAGAGAGTAAGGCAGATGTACATGAGGCGGACGTTGCAGTTTCCATGGGAATGGCTTCAGGCCAACGAGTGGAGCGGTCGATGACGGTAAACAGGTAACGATGTCCTTGTGATGTAGGTAGGGGCCTACAACGTCGACGTGAATGTGTGCGAAACGACGCTGAGGTTAAGGAAAGGTGCCCACTCCTGAATCCGTGTGTCGATGTACTTTGGAAGTTTGGCAAGAAGTACAGGCGCGGACCCGATCCTTAGCATCCTTAGAAATGCCGTGCCAAATGAACTTCGCCTTCAGCAGCTGTGCAGTAGAACGGCACGAGGGATGTGAAAGGCCGTGAATGAAATCAAACACCTGTCGGCGCATGGGAGCAGGAATCCAAGGTCGCGGTCTACCAGTACTGGCGTCACAGAGGAGGGTGGTGTTGGAGTCTTCGAGGGGAAAGTCTTCCCAACGGAGGGACGTGCAGGATGTCCTACAAGCCTGATACTCTGGATCCTGTCGTTGGGCTTCAGCCAGGGCGTTGTAATCCAATCCCAGTTGAACTGCAGCCAACGTGTTTCTTGACAGGGCATCGGCAACGGGATTCATTTTCCCAGGGACGTATTGGAGGGTGTAATTGTATTCAGCCACGGCGGAGAGATGTCGGCGTTGACGGGCGGACCAGGCGTCAGATTGTCGAGTGAAGGTGTGCACCAGAGGCATGTGGTCTGTGCAAATAACGAAGGGCGTACCTTCTAAGAAATGGCGAAAGTGACGGACAGCCAAGTGCACTGCCAGCAATTCTCGATCGAAGGTAAAATAACCCGATTCTGCCTTGGACAGCTTTCTGCTGAAGAAGGCAATGGGCGGGGCGAGCCTTTGACCACCTGCTCGAGTACTGCACCAATAGCGACGTCGCTGGCATCGGTGAAGAGAAGGAGAGGGGCGTGTGGGATAGGAAAAGTGAGAGCCGCAGCAGTTGATAGGGCCTTCTTTGCATTGCAGAAGGCTGCTTCTTGAAGGGGACCCCACTTCAGGTCCTTTGGCTTGCCCTTGAGGGAGGCGTAGAGGGGAGCAAGAGTGGCGGCAATGGCTGGCAGAAAACGGTGATAATAGTTGATCATGCCCAAGAATTCCTGCAGAGCTTTGACGGTCGAGGGCGCGGGGAAGTTCTGAATGGCTGCTACCTTCTCAGGGAGGGGATGGACTCCTTCAGGAGTGATACGGTGCCCTAAGAACGACACTTCGTTGGCGCCAAAGGTACACTTGTCGTACCGGACTACAAGGCCGTTTTGTTGCAGGCGGTCGAGCACGATGCGCAGGTGACGGAGGTGTTCCTCTTTTGAGGAGGAGAACACAAGTATGTCGTCCACATAACATACACAGAAAGGGAGGTCCCCTAAGATGCCATCCATGAGACGTTGAAACGTTGCCCCAGTATTACGAAGGCCAAAACAGGAGTAATTGAAGGTGTATGTACCAAACGGAGTGGTGATGGCAGTCTTGGGGATGTCTTCTGGGTTCATAGGCACCTGATAATACCCCTTTAGGAGGTCGAGCGTAGAGAAAACCTTTGCTTTGTGCAGGTAGGAGGTCAAGTCGGCAATGTTTGGGAGGGGGTAGTGATCCGGTTCTGTTTGCATGTTCAAGCGCCTGTAATCCCCGCACGGACGGAGGGAGCCGTCTTTCTTCAGAACGATGTGTAAAGGTGACGACCATGGGCTGGAGGCCTTTTGGCAAAGGCCCATTTCCTCCATTTCGGCTATTGTCTGTTTGGCGGCTGCCAATCGTTCCGGTGCCAGACGTCTGAATTTTGCGAAGACTGGGGGTCCCGTCGTCTTGATATGGTGATAAATACCATGCTTGGCAGGAACCGTGGGCGTTTGGCGAAGTTCTGGATGGAAAACTTCCGGGTACGACGTGAGGAGGTGGGCGTAGGCATCCGTGGGTGCGCTGATGTGGAGAGCGAGGTTAGAGGGGGCGGGTTGAAGAGGTGTCGACAAGTACGAGTCTGCGTTGACCAATCGTCGGTGGGCGACATCGACCAGAAGGT
>NC_090730.1:124443094-124468094 GCF_036898095.1 Palaemon carinicauda
AGGATACAATTGTCGTACTCATCAGTTTCTTCCCACCAAATGTGAAAGGGTTACTAAATCTTATGAAATGTTCATTGAACAATGGACGAATTTCTTAGTCTTTTTCATCCAAATCTCGAATGCCCTTAATAACTCGTTTGACTCATATGGCAAAGCACATTTAGCTTCCAAATGCTTTTTAGAGGGATCAAACACTTCTTTTATTTTTAATAATCATTAAAACGACAAATGTTCATAATTTCCAGAAATAATTTACCCTCATAACTTTAATCTTGCTAATATTCTTTTCAAATCAATCAGCCCACAAACACTTAGAAAACATTCCGTTCGTCTCTGCAGCTGTTAATTTTATGAAAGATTAAAAATACAGTAACTGTGCCTTTCCTTATCTATAAAACTTTTCCTTATATCCAACGCCATTTCTCTAGTTCCCTCATCAGTGTACTAAAAAAGAAAAAGCTTGATCAACCAGACACAAAAACTATTATCTAGATACCATCTTTCATTTTATACCTGTCATTCTCCAACCTGCTTGAACCTATCCTAACACTTACTATGCTTTCTTTATAAAAGATTTTAACGTAATCAATAAATTTCCTTTAATTTCTCTAATTGCAGAAAATTGGCAAGTGGGTGATTTCTATATTCCAGTAACCGCATGTAGGATGTTTCCATATAATGCATTTTGAAAGTTATTTGTATTCCTGCCATAATCTATTAAAGGCGGGAGATATTGAATCTGGGACAGTCTCGCTGGAGCAAGCGTGGCCTCAACATTGTTATTGCATTGCTGCTCACCATGTATTGAATTGTGAATACATAACTATTGCACATTGCTCGTGTTTGAGTATACCCAACCTGCATACATGGCGCAGTGAGTAGGATTGCAGTGAAGCCTTCAAGATGTCGGGTGCAAGATACTCAACAACACCAAGAAGAGGGACCCTTCGACGGGCTGCACGTGGCCGCATTAATGGTGGGAATGAGGACCTTCTGAAGGCAATGGCAAACCTTTTCTTGCAGCAGCGACAGAGCAGTGGTGCCCCCTCAGGTATGAGGGCAATTATGCCCGACAAATGTTCGTACGAAATGTCACAAGGAGCATTTAGGAAGTGGCGTAGGTCAATGACAGATTGGTTCCATATTGGCAGGGTTACAACTGAAGATGCTGTGCTGAGCATTCGTTTGAACTGCGATGATCAGTTGCAAAGGGCATTGGACGCCTGTTATACGGCCGATGAATGGAAAGCCCTTTCTTTACATCAGGCATTGGATGCCGTCCAAGAAGTGACTCAAAAGTCTGTAAATCGTGCAATTCTGTGGGATAAATTTTTTAGTGCACAGCAAGGGCCTATGGAACCCGCGAAGACATATGTACATCGGTGTCAGGAATTGGCTTTAGATTGTGCTTTCCGCTGCCCTCAGTGCCAAAATGACATGAGTGACTATATGCTGACTCACAGGTTAGCCAGTGGTTTAAATAACTGTGGACTGAAACAAGAAATACTCCAGGACTACGAGAAATATAACAGTGTCGCCAAAATTCTACAGAAGTGTGAAATATATGAGGCAGCTGAAAGGGACAGTGGGGCAAACAAATTTAACCAGAAACTCATTACCGCCAAGGTGGGGAAGGAATTGCTGCCCTATGATAGTAATGAAACAGAACATAGTGATGTTGCGGCAGTAAAATCGAACTTTCGTCGACAGAAGGATAGTAAGCTGCTCATGTCAGGTAAGAGATGTGATAATTGTGGGCGCATTCATGAGAAAAATAAATCTAGCTGCTATGCAAATGAAGTGTGTTGCCACAACTGTGGTGTAAAGGGTCATTTAGCTAGATATTGCAGAAAAAAACGTGTGAATAACAAGGCAGCAGGCATTGAAGTCGACCATGATGACGACACTATGTCAGTGACGGCATGCACATTAGTGCCACATTGTGGGGTCCAGCAGGTGACAGCATTGTCGGGAAAACTACCGTATGTACGCGTAAAAATTGAACATAAAATGAGACGTGATGTACCAATGTATGAGGCATTTATTGATGCCATTGCCGATACTGGGGCTGAAGTTTGTATTATGGGGGAAAAGGTTTTGCATCAATTAGGACTGAACGTGAAACAGTTGCATCGTTCGAACGCCAGGGTCAATCATGCAGCCGAAAAACCCATGAAAGTACTGGGTAGTGTGCGTTGTACAATAACATTATGTAGAAATATTGCTCTAAATATAGAGGTGTTAGTAGTGTGCGGTGTCTCTAGGCTATACCTATCTATAGATGTATGTAAGTGTTTAGGATTAGTGGATGCGAACTTTCCCCATCATGTTAAGGTAGACGGGATATCATTAAATAATATTGGTAGGGAATGGCCCAATAGTGTGGATGCCAATGACGCCACCAGTGATGTGAGCAACAACCATGACGTCATAGAGTTGCCGTTCTCCTCTCAGGAGGCCAACGTACCTAAGCTCAAAAGGTGGATTTTGGAGCGTTTCTCTGGTACGGTATTCAATACTAAACGGAATCCTTTACCGGTAATGAAGGGAAAGCAACACCATATCCACCTTCTCCTTGATGCAGTCTCAAACGCATGCCATACGCCAATTCCAATTCCAAAACATTGGGAGCAAGAGGTAAAAAAACAGCTGGACGATGATGTAAAACTGGGAATAATCCGCCCCGTTCCTACAGGAACTGCAACCGATTGGTGTGCGCGAATGGTGGTAGTGGCTAAAAGGAATGGAAACCCAAGAAGAACAGTGGATTACCAAAGGCTAAACAAATTTTGCAAAAGAGAAACTCATCACACTTTTGCCCCGTTCGACATGGCATCCGGTGTACCTGTACGTTCATACAAAACTGTAATAGATGCCTATTCTGGTTTCCATCAAGTGGAATTAGATGAAGAAAGTCGGCACCTGACTACCTTCATATCCCCATGGGGTAGGTACCAGTATTGTAGGACCCCAATGGGACATGTCTCTGCCTCGGATGCATACTCAAAGCGCTTTGATGATGTAATAGTGGACATTCCGAGAAAACCTAAATGTGTCGATGATGTTCTCCTTTATGATGATACTGTGGAAGGAGCGTTCTAACATACGATAAGTTTTTTACAAGTATGTGAAGAGAACGGAGTTAC
Source organism: Palaemon carinicauda (assembly GCF_036898095.1). NCBI lineage: Eukaryota > Metazoa > Arthropoda > Malacostraca > Decapoda > Palaemonidae > Palaemon > Palaemon carinicauda. The sequence continues at coordinate 124,446,241 of NC_090730.1, forward strand.
CCTCAATCCTGAAAAATTTCAATTTTGCCAACGCGAGGTAGACTTTGTGGGCTATGAATTAGGTTGGGACAATTTCAAGCCAGGTGAGGAAAAGTTGTCTGCAATCAAGAACTTCCCAATGCCAAATCAACCAACCATCACTGACATAAGATCTTGGTTTGGCCTCGTAAACCAATTGGCCCCATTTGTTGCTACCTCTCAACTAATGGAAACCTTTCGAGACCTCCTAAAAAAGTCTACTAGTCGAAAGGTATACTGGGATGAAATGTTACAGGATGCGTTCGAAAAGACTAAAGAAATTTTATGCAATCTGATTGGGGATGGATTGGCCTACTATGATAAATCCAGGCGAACTGCAGTAATCACTGACTGGTCGCGTGATGGGATGGGATTTCTGGTGTTACAACAACATTGCAGTTGCGAAGAGGATAAAGTCCCATTTTGTTGCAAAGGGGGGTGGAAACTTGCCCTCTGTGGAAGCAGACATTTAACCTCGGCAGAAGTTAATTATGCAGTCGTTGAAGGAGAGGCTTCCGCCGTGGTATGGTGCTTTCAGAAAGCTAGATTATTCTTACTGGGGTGTCCCAATATTATCCTTGTTACTGACCACCGTCCGCTAGTCAAAGTGTTTGGGGACAGAGAATTGAAAGACATTGCAAATCCTCATTTGCTTTGATTAAAGGAAAAAACATTACAATACAGTTTCACAGTAAAATACATCCCTGGGAAGAAAAACTCAGCAGCCGATACTCTTTCGAGATATCCAGTAATCAGAAGCCCAATAAATGCGAGTGACCGTGAGATGGGGGAGGAAGTTGAGAGTTCATGCGTTGCAGCACTGATGACGTCGCTGAGTGATGACGTCATAACCCTCGACTGGAATTCTGTTAAAAGGGCTGCTGAAAGCGATGTGGAATATCAGCTGCTAAAGAGTATGGTAGCCGCAGGTTCTTGGCCGGTATCGAGAAATCTAGTCGACTCCAGCATAAAGCCGTATTTTAATGTACGGGATCGACTTGGCATCGTGGACGAACTGGTGGTGTATTCATACGATGACGGGCACATACGTCTGGCAATACCTGTGTCACTACGAGACCAAGTTGTCTCTAACCTACACTCACGCCACCAAAGTTCTAATTCAATGATTCGTAGGGCACGACAGGCTGTGTATTGGCCTGGGATGGAGTGTCAACTGAAACTCAAGAGGATGCAGTGCAGAACATGTGACGTCATCGCTCCGTCCCAACAAAGGGAACCGCTATTGCCTACCCCACCCCCTGAATATCATTTTCAACAAACGGTCACGGATATGTTTCAAATGTGTGGAAAACAATTTCTGGTATATGCAGATAGGCTTACTGGTTGGGTGGAAATTGCCTTCTTTCCAAATGGTGCCACTTCTGCTAAGTTGATTCCCCTCTTCCGACGATACTTCATGCAGTGGGGCGCCCCGGAAGAAATCTCCCTCGATGGTGGCAGCAATTTGGTAAGCACTGAGATGGCTAGCTTCCTACAGAAATGGGGGGTTAGGATGAGAATATCCTCAGCCCATTACCCCCAATCCAACGGGAGGGCAGAGGCAGCAGTACGTACAGCAAAGAGAACCATTCAAGATAACACAAGAAGCGACGGAAGCCTCGACACAGATAGTTTTGCAAGAGCCATTTTGCAATATAGAAATACGCCCCTAAGAGACATCGATAAATCGCCGGCACAGTTAGCCATGGGACGACAACTCAGGGACTCAGTCCCCATGATTAAAAGCTATCATAAGATAACAGAACAGTGGGCAGACATTATGATAGACAGAGAGGAGAAGATGGGTAAACACCTGAGAAATGTCAAGTTCCGTCATGATTCTAGTGCAAAGAGACTCCGCCCCTTGCAAGCGGGTACCACAGTAGCAGTGAAAAATGTTGTCTCTAAGGCCGGGGATCGTATTGCAAAAGGCGTTGAAATGAAAGGAGACCGCCAATATGTCATAAAACTAGATGGTAGTGGAAGAATATCAACGAGAAACAGAAAACATCTTCGGGAAATAAGAGTGCAGGATTTCCCCCCACCTACTCGTTCACTTTCCCCCGCTGACTCGTGTGCCGACCCCCAACCCAGAAGAGGGACCAGGAAAATAAATCCTCCGAGTTGGCATGAAGACTATATTTTATGATTTTTCAATTATGTACAATTTGATTTCTCTTTAATTATGCACAATTTGATATTTTTTTTTGTACTGAATATGTGACCAGTTTGTAATAATTTGATAATTTCATGCAACTAAATGTCGTCTTACTTTGCAATGAGCACGTAATCGCGCTCCACTTATATGATTTGTGTTATCTTTTATATAACACCATTTTGTCATCAGTATGCCTTATACTTCTCTTGCTGTATGATTACTTGATAAACCCTCAATTTCATGAAAAATGTAATACATTTATTTTAGAGAGGGGATGTAGGATGTTTCCATATAATGCATTTTGAAAGTTATTTGTATTCCCGCCATAATCTATTAAAGGCGGGAGATATTGAATCTGGGGCAGTCTCGCTGGAGCAAGCGTGGCCTCAACATTGTTATTGCATTGCTGCTCACCATGTATTGAATTGTGAATACATAACTATTGCACATTGCTCGTGTTTGAGTATACCCAACCTGCATACACCGCATGGATGTAATGACACAGGAAACAACAGGTTTCTGCTAACAGTTATAAATGATATAAGTTTTTCCTTTTATTTTCACCCTTTTCCTGGATCCCACGAGTCTGTGACGAGCCGAGAGAGGGTTGTGAACTCAAAGGCAGGATGCAATCTACTGAGTTCTATATTAAAGAACACTCTCCTTTATATACAAAACCTCAAGGCAACAGGAAAATACATGTTCGAGGAAATGACAATGTTACAGAGGAAAACAGCAGACATGAATTTTCATGTTCGTTTTAGTGCGAGGGAAGAGCGAAGATACAAGCATAATATATACAAAAGGAATTATGTACAATCGTGTGACACACGGTTGGTACATGGCTCCCCCTCTAAAAATGACATACTGAACATGTTAAATAGGTGCCCTGAATCTGGAGAGGTAGTAGTAAAAACTGCGCCGATTAGCGGCAGTGAGTGGCTGTAGAAGTCGATGGTTGGGGTGCGAGCAAGTGGTGGATGATGGGTGGCTCTGTTGTCGCTCCAGCTCGTCACGGGGAGGCGAGTGTGTCCTACGGCATTCATAGGCGTGTGTGTCCTACGGCATTCATAGGCGTGTCCTACGGCATTCATAGGCGTGTGTGTCCTAAGGCATTCATAGGACTACGGCATTCATAGGCGTGTGTCCTACGGCATTCATAGGCGTGTGTCCTACGGCATTCATAGGCGTGTCCTATGGCATTCATAGGCCTAAGGCGTTCATAGGCATGTATGTCCTACGGCATTCATAGGCGTGTATGTCCTACAGCATTCACGTCAGCTTCGGTTGAAGTTGAATAGGTGTCCTCTTCGTCACGAGTGGAGGCGTTGATGGAGGTTTTGAAGGTCATGAAGTGGCTGTCCATAAGGGCACAAAGTAGGTTCACCCCACGAGGAGAGCTGTCTGCGGCAGGTTGCAGGCGAGTGATACTGGTCATTTTCCCGAGGGTGAGCAAAGCCCTTTGGTCCCCCAACGGTTGTTGAGAGAGCTGAAAAGGCGTTGCTATACGGGCGGCTGGCGACGGCGATTACTGCTGCAGAAGGTATGCGTTGACGGCGTCATAGTAACGGTGAGAGGTGGAGGGGGTGGGGGGGAGGCGGGAGGAGCGAGTCACTCCGGGGTCACCAATATGACGAGCCGAGAGAGGGTTGTGAACTCAAGGGCAGGATGCAATCAACTGAGTTCTATATTAAAGAACACTCTCCTTTATATACAAAACCTCAAGACAACAGGAAAATACATGTTCGAGGAAATGACAATGTTACAGAGGAAAACAGCAGACATGAATTTTCATGTTCGTTTTAGTGCGAGGGAAGAGCGAAGATACAAGCATAATATATACAAAAGGAATTATGTACAATTGTGTGACACACGGTTGGTACAAGTCCAAATGCTTCACGCCATATCTTCGGCGAAGAGAAATGAGGAGAAAGAAAGGGGAATAGGGAAAGTAAAGTAGCATAAAAGAACTATTAAAAAAGGAAGAAAAACAGAAGCGAGCTGGAAGCTTGACTCAAAACTAAGATATTAACTGTAAAGAGCAGTATAAATACTTGAACACATAAACCCTACATCCTCAATACAATACGAATTACAAAGTCTAATGCTTGATATTTATACGGATGCATAAGAGTCCTCAAACCTAAAATTCACATGGCTAATACACTTTCCGAGGTTAGTAAAAAAAAACAGATATATATCAAAGTGTAATGGAAGTGGGAAAAAAAATGTTTTTGCTGATAAATGGTCCTTTGAAATAGTCACAAAAATTGATGATTTGATAACACAGATCCCATGACTGAGGAGAAAGAGACAATGATGTTTGAAAGAGACCTGGATTTGATTTTGGTTAAACTGGATACACTGCACAAAGAAACGGCGAAAATAACCTGTATAGCAGGTTGAAGGACTGAGAAAACGTTTCGTGATCGGATGGAAACTAAACAGGGGAAACAAGATGGAAAGATGTATAAAAGAATACATAGGGAAAAAATATAGTAATGATGATAATTCCCTAACTGAATAATTTAGGGTGACAATGTCATTGATGCCTCTACTCCTAGGGTGACTAAAAAGATCATTACAGGTGTTGTAATTACTGCTACTTCAAAAGATAATGGTGTTGTTGTCTGTGAGGGCTTTTCTGCTCCCAGTACTACTGCTTACCCTAACAATCAAGTATGCCAATAACCAAAAAAGCAAGTAAAACACCAGAAGAAATGAGACACTATTATTTATGAACTAGTTATATTTTTATAACGAGCTATAAATAACAAACAGAAAAATATGAGAATTTTCTGGTTATCGAATTACTGTTTTTGAATAAAAAAAAAATGTAGAAAAGAACAAACAAACAGGCTGCGAGAAGTCTGACGAACATAAACTTAATTTACTAGCAATTACTGGCGTAAGGGGACAAAGGAAGAAGAACCACAGAAAGAGAGAGCTTTTCAAATCAATTCTATGCATGTAGTAATATCATTTGAATGGCAATTTACTTTTTCAAGCTATTTGACTGAAAATAAAACCCCATCATATCAGAGTCTAATATGAATAAATTCCAGATTGGAATCATAATAGTACTTCAGTAATTAGACTGCCCCATATGATCTGATAAAAGGACCTTTAATTCCCACAAGAGTCCCAATCAAATTTGAAGTACAAATTTCTAAATATAAATTTATCGTAATTTCCCATTATTAAAAATATTTTACTCGATTATGAGAAAAAGAGAGCTAGAGGGCGTGTACAACATCTCTATGAAATTAAGAGAGAGAGAGAGAGAGAGAGAGAGAGAGAGAGAGAGAGAGAGAGAGAGAGAGAGAGAGAGAGAGAGAGAGAGAGAGAGAGAGAGTCAAATTAATCATACTAAATGGAATAAGCATTGAATCAATTATTATAATTATTTTCATTATACTAGTAAGTGAACACATTCAAATTACCGATCACCCATTAACATTAGCAAGTACGTTACCCTGAAATACATGACACGATTCACATGGCTTCCTAGATTGATTATCATTGTCATTTGATGATTCCACTCTCCCATTCAATGGGTTTTCTCAATAACTACCAACACTACTTCCTGACTTCCTAAATAAAAAACCTTCCATATCTCCTCTTTTAGTTCGTTCCAATATCCTATTCTCCGTCCTTGTACTTTCTTTCCTTAACTCTGACGAAATATGCCCCACAAGAACTCCATGATTGTATACAGAATAATCAATACCCGTGATCAAAAATCAGGGGACAAGTATTGCTCCATTAGAGCAACAACAAACAATGTCATAATGTTTTGCCAAGACCAGATCTGTTTTAACGCAAGAAAACAAACTCCTCAAATGCTGTAGCGGCAACTCCAGAAATGAATAAGGCGGTAATCCCTTGACTGAATACCAATTACCCCTCGAGTATCAAGTCTAATTAGAGACCAACAGAGTTAATTGTCGCCCCTCAACACAAGAAATACGAGCCTTCGCTGATATTAACGCCTCTCCGGGGGAGATGACGTTAAAATAATTCACTCCACTTACTGTATGCAAGACTTGCACAGGATTATTCTAATCGCTGCTGTACTCTAAACTCATTTAGAATTTACACGGGGAAAATAGTAAAGAGAGAGAGAGAGAGAGAGAGAGAGAGAGAGAGAGAGAGAGAGAGAGAGAGAGAGAGAGATGTGTTCTCCTAACTTTAATTCACACTTTTTATATTTTTATTCCATTTCCATGATCCATCTCTAACTCATCATGAGCATTATCATCAATCAGGAAGACTCTCTCTCTCTCTCTCTCTCTCTCTCTCTCTCTCTCTCTCTCTCTCTCTCTCTCTCTCCTCTTTCTTCACTCTAATACAGCATATTGCTACTCTCCCAGAAATTTGTGCATACCACCAACTAACATCCCATCATGAACTTATTCTCCCTATCATTAGTATTTAGTTTGCCTTCTTTTAATCCTATCACATACGAATTGGGTGAGGTACAATACCAATCCCTTCACTGATTACTATAATAACCTGTCACTTAATATTTTTCCCATTCATATTTCTTTTTGTTTATATTTTTCCAATCTATTAGTATGCTTATATCTACCTTTTCGTGTAATTTCAATTATTCATTTTTACCACGATAAAATTCAATGGTTGAAGTATTCGTTTCATGAGTATTGTAAAGTTCCCTTAAGAATGTGAATGACGAGACAGAGATTAGGTAAGTTCTATCGACAGAATACTATCAAAGGAAGAGGGGTTGGCTCGTGGGGAAGAAATGCCATCAAATTAATTTCCCAAAAAAAAAAAAAAAAAAAAAAAAAAAAGGATGAGGAATAAGAGTGACTTTATTAACCTCTTACTACAGAACAGCATAAGTGTGTGTGCATGTTGGGCAAGTGTGTAACCGGATACGTATATTAGATACTGTAACTCCTTCGTTATTTATGAATATGTACATGAATAATTGCCAGATTTTTCATTTAAATATTATTGTTAATGATTACTAAGAATACGAAGTATATTTCTCTAACAATATGGATATATTTGTAAAAAGATAAACTACTTATACACACACTTACACGCGCATATATATATATATATATATATATATATATATATATATATATATATATATATATATATATATATATATATATATATATAGTATATGTGTGTGTGTCTGTGTGTGTGAAGCCAATTTATGTTTTCACATCTGAGATCACATTTCACCTTTATACCGCTTAACCCGTCATATGAAAATGAAGATATTCCATTTCCCTTACGGTAGTATCTCTAAATCACCTAAAACTTATGGTTGGAAGCAGCTTCCATGACAACTACCGGTTGCTCCCAATTCCGTTAAAAATGTTAGGAATTCATTTCGGTGATATACATCACCGTGGCAACTTGACAGATTCTTTGAAATACTGTACTCTTCATGCCTCTGCTATTCACACCTTACATATCTCACCCACCCACTTCATTTTATAGAGTGACATAGAAAACAGTAAATATTTGGTCAAAAATAATTTTAAGTTTGTTCATGCTACCCACGCTTTTCCTTGTGCAATATATACCTGTACACTGAAAAATTTAATTTCATTGCAGACAGTTTATCTACAAACTAATGAGAAATTAAGCTATTTCAACAACTTCATACTGTAATTTATGGGCAGCAATAAATACACATATCAATAAACAAGAATTCTCTATCTAGATTTTCTTTTACGCAACCGCCATCAGACCACGTCAAAAAGCTATTGGGGTAACAAGCCAATTTCAAGTTTATTATCATTCCATTATTATACTGTCTATTTCTATGCCAATGTCAACCTTATAGATAAAAGCTATTGGATGTAACCATGCAATTTTTACTTTCATGTGCCCCTTGGGATCTATAAATACTTATGTTGTTGCTAAATAGTGTTAGTTGCTCAGGAGTTGTCTTTGTGTGCCATAACGGGAGTGGAAAAGAAATTTACATAAAATGCCTTGAATACCCAGTCTATCTCCAAGTTCACAGCTTTGTCTGTTTTATCCTCCGGTAATGCCCACCACCGACTCCGACTCATGTGTCCATACAGTCATGGTGAAATTGCCACCATTCACCAGCACTTATGATGTTACCTGGTTTCAGTGCACTAAGATTCAATTCCACATCTAGGGCATCCCCACTTAAGCACCAAAACCGACTACTTCCTCGCTGGGACTCCTAATGACATCTTCCCCGAAGTCTCTGTCTTTGCAAGCAGATAGAAATCTCCATGTACTACGATGCCCTCAGATCATATCTCACCACCACCAGCCACCCGTGTAGCCAAAATTTTTTTAGCTCTGTCAACAAGCATAGTGTGTTCAAAGGGCATTGATGGCCATCGGAGAAGGGATCAGTATTGCTCGCCTTCAACCTCCTGCAGATGGTTCTCCTCTTGAAATGAACCTACTTCATGCCCTTTGTGCACAAAGCCGGCTAAAAATTGGTGCAAGCTGTCCTTCCCAGTGTTGACAACTTGCCCATGAAGGACCTGATGACCAGAGATGACGCCCTTATGGGCAGCCATTTCCACTTTGTCCAGAACTCCGTCAACAACTCCATGCTTGACAACGGGGACAACCATAAAATGCCAATTGAAGTTGAAGTGAATGCTCTAGGACATCAACTCCCACCTCGTGACATGCCTGGCGATCAATGAATCCACCCACCACCCACCAATGTTGCTCCATGCTCGCACCCTAACCATCGCCCTGAATTGTGCTATTATCGCATTAGATTTGGGACTGCTGCTAATAATTATACTACAGGATGTCAATGAACAAAAGATATGTAAAGGTGATGCCCTCCCTATTAACTATTTTCTTCCTTTTGCCCAATTCATGATTTAATGAGTGTTTTCTGTAGATAATGATGTCTGTCATTTCCGTCTGCCACATTCCCTCTTAAATGGATGACCCAGTCATCCCGAGACTGGTAATGTACACCTGGTGGTTGCTAATAGATTTTATATCCCCACCCAGGGTAAAGAAACAATGACACTGTCATTTGGGTATGCCCTGTAACAGGGGAATTCCATTGTTGCCAACTTTACACCGTCTCTCATTGATGTGAATTTCCTTGGTCATTTCGACCTCCTGGCTGATATCGCATGACAATTCTTAGGCAATGCCAGCTCCAACTCATTCACACCTTTATCACTTTCTCCTTCTGAGCCTGCTCTTCACATCAGCACGCCCTAAGATGCCTACACCCACCTCCTCATATTATATCCTGACATCTCCCGCCCAGAACTATGCCAGTCGGCCATTGTTCCCACCAATCACAGTATCTATTACCTATCAAGATAATGTGACCTATTGTGTTTGCAAGATTCAGTCATTTGGTACCAGGCCATTTGGCAGCTGCTAAATACACATTTGCTGAAATGTAAGAAATGGACCTTTGTAAAAAGACCTCAAGCACATGGTTGTTGCCTTTGCACATTGGCCTAAAGAGGAAGAGTAATGGATCTATATGCCCTTGTGCTGATTACTTTAATCTTAATATCCAGATGGAACCAGGCTACTAACCCTCCCCCAACAGTATTTTTTACCCTTGACCTCCTAAAAGAGTATGAACCCAGAAGACATCCCCAAGTCCGCCTTCACCACCCCCTTCGTCACATATACCTTCAATTACTCCTGCTTAGGCCTTCATAATGCAGGAGACACATTTCAGCAACTCATGTATTGCATCTTAGGGGACCTCCCATTCTGCGTATGTTAGGTAGATGACACACTAATATTCTGCCCCTCCAAAGAGAACCACCTACATCACCAACACATCACTCTCAATTGCCTCCAGCTGGATGGCCTTATACTCAGATTCGACAAGCATACTTTTGGTGTCAAGGGAGTGGTATTCTTGAGACATCGCATCACTCCTGAGGGCGTTCATCCCCTTTCTGAAAAGGCACTGTATTACAGAAGTTCCCAATGCTCTTGACTGTTAAATCACTGCAGGAGTTCTTGGGCATGGTGAATTATTATCACTGATTTTTCCAGCAATTGCCACCACTCTAGCCCCACTCTACAATTCCCTCAAGGGCAAGCCAAAACCCTTAAGTGAGGCCCCTTTAAAGAGGTGGCCTAAGTCACCACAAAGGAAACTCTATCAAATGCAACTGCTCTCGCTTTTTCCGTGCACCCTTCCTACTACCACTAATTCCAGTACCTTGCTGCATGGGCAGTACTCAAAAAAAATTATCAACGAACCACCCTACCCATTGACCTTCTTTAGTAGAAAACTTTCCAAAGAAGAATCCTCCTACTTTACTTTTGACTAAGAAGATGAAGTTATGTCCATCTTAGAGGGCACATTCTTCATTCGCACAAACGCCATGCCTTTGTGCATACCTTCATTTGATAATCCCTTGCCGGATCCGCCCAACAACGCTGATATCTCTGTCAGCTCTAAATAGAATTGTACCATTTAACACATCTCTGGTAAGCTGAATCCTATTGCAAATGCCCTTTTCAGAAACACGTTGGCTGCTGTCACTTGGGAATGGATTACAAGGCTTTGGCAGAAGGCCAACGATGAGACCCCAAGTACCAAACCTGTAGGATGTGCTGCACGTCTCTTCATTGAGAAGACATAGCCTTCGATGATGCCAATGCCATCCTCCTCTGTGATGTCAGTTCTGGTAGGCCACTTCCCTGGACACTTAACTTCATGCACCAATAGGTGTTTTAATTGATCCATGGGATCTCACACTCCTCGACCAATTTACTGCACAGCTATTAAAGTCAAAGTTCATATGGCATGGCACTGCTATAGATGCCAATGATTGGGCCTGTATTTCATGTCAACTTCATTATTGCATGGACACATGGACTCGGGTTTAGGTACTTTTCATCAACCTCAGCATCGTTTTGCCCACTTTCCCATTGGCTGACCTCCTATACACATCACACGGACAACATTACCCTTTTACAGTAATCAATCACTACTTGCTGGCCTAATGCTATCTGCATGCAAGATTTAACATACGCTTGAGATAATGCTGCCTTACTTTCCTGACGGATAGCAATATTCTGCATCCCAGAGCATATTATTGCAACTAGGGTACCACTTTAGCCTTTTAATTGTGGGTATCATTAGGGTATCTTCTCGACATCACTCCACATTAGAATAAAGCTTGTAACCCTGCAGCCAACGGAATGGCAGAACATTTCCTTTGTACCCTCCAAGCAGTTTTGATGACCCTCTGCAATGACTCCAGCTGGTTTCCACAATTTGTCTGGGTCCTCCTTGAATTGAGGACCAATCCCAAGGTTACCAGGAATGTCTCACCAGCTTAAATGGTATTTGGCAACCCATTGGTCGTCCCTGTTGTGTTTTTTTTCTGTCCGCTACCTCCTCCAATAATCTCCAGCAGTGTCATGCTGTGGGTGATTTTACCAGCTCCATCAGACTTACAAGCCAGCAGCAATGCAGCTCACACGAAAAGACCTACACACCAAAATACACGTCTTCATAAGCACTAATGCTTAAAAACCACCATGTATGCACTAATATATGGGGCCATTCCTTATTATCCGTCGCACTCTGAAAGCTTTCCTCTCTACCGTATGTGGTAAAGAGGACTGGATCACTATTGACTGCCTAAAACTTGTGTATCTCTTGCATGACGACCTGCCAACAATACGACTCTCTAGGGCATGTTGCCATTTCCACAGGCATATCTCCTTCAAAGGGGCTCCTATAATGCACGTGCAGTAAGCAACGTAAATAGAAATAAAGAAGCATGGTGTATCTACGTTTTTGTCTACTCTGCAACCGACATCGGACTCCACATCAAAAAGCTGTTGAATGTGATATTCTAATCTTAACCTTATTGTCATTGCATTATTATATTGTCAATTTTCATGTCAAAATACTTTGAATATACACATGCAATTGTTACTCTTATGTGACCCCTTCTATGCCTATAAATACCTGTGTTGTCTCTGAACAAAATTAGTTGTTCGGGAGCTGACTTCTTATTAGTTCCTCCTCCACTCCCGTCACATTACAACGACGAAGATATTAATCGGCGTCAAATCGAACCCTTGCCCGCTCTAGTTCGAGGAGCATAACTTACAGTATGCATGCAAATATTTGTATGAGTGGATTGCAGAAAGTATATTATTTGCGTCAATATGCCCATTCCACTCAAAACATACCGGTATCTGGTATATAAAACCGGCTTCTATTCTATATATATATATATATATATATATATATATATATATATATATATATATATATATATATATATATATATATATATATATATATACATATATATATATATATATGTGTGTGTGTATATATATATATATATATATATATATATATATATATATATATATATACATATATATATGTGTGTATATATATATATATATATATATATATATATATATATATAAACGAATGTAAGTATATTTATACACGTGTAACGCATATAAATGTCATATACTGTTCATAATTCCACATACTTCTCTTCTGCACTAAGATCCTGACTTATAATTGTTTCTAAGCCTATATTTAAGCCTGCTAATATGACAATTCCCATTTAATCCCAAAAAGAAATGGGTACTCTGAAACTTATAGCAGTTCTTTATTTTCAATTTCTGAATTAATGCGCAACTTTGCTTCGGGGTATCGATAAAACATTTCATCCTTTGTAAGTGGTTTCTCGCTTTCCTTCTTTTTCAGGGGATTTGACGATTACGCAAAGAAAGCATTAATAAATCTTTTCAATAATTATATTCAGTAACAAGAGGGATAATAATGAATTGGCTGCATCTGGCCCATTGCTTTTATAAAAGACTTTCTCTACTTTTCTTATTGTGTTTTTATTCATCTGTACTTCTTTCATTGAGTACTCTGGATATTTTCATGTTGTAAGAGGAAAGGAATACACTTCATTTCATTCTTTTATCACTGAGTCTCAGCTTATCTCTTAGAGCACCACGTCCTAGAATCACTAACTTCACCTGTCTCTCTAACATACCGGGGACTTATACTTCACCTACCGACTCTTCCAATCGTCAGAAATAATCAGAGCTCCACCCAAGACCTACACGTAACTAATAGGGTTACTTGGGGCATTATAGAATGCTGGAAGTTTAGGTATAAATACTGGAAACCACAAGAACCAGCAATACGAAAATTTGAGCAGATGTCCCAGAAACGTCGTCCAGAGAACTATAATATGCACGATTAAGATAAAATAAAATACTGAACTTCCGAGTATCTTTCTACTTCTATAGAATGAAAATATCCAGAGTAATTAACGAAAGAAGTAGTGATGAATATAACACAAAAAGAGAAATAAAGATGTTCAGTCATTCATTCATTCCTAATAATAATAATAATAATAATAACAATAATAATAATAATAATAATAATAATAATAATAATAATAATAATAATAATAATAATAATAATAATATAAAAACTCTTGACATGATGCTGATCATTTTTATTTACGAGACATTTCGTTGCGCCTAGGTAAAATTTTTAATCTAAAGATAGCATAAATTCTGATTAAGCCTACAATAAAAGATACATATATCAATAAAAAAAGAAAATCAACAAAATATCAAATTAAGAATAACTCAAACTAAGAAAAGAGGAACTGAATTCATATGACTGGTCATCACGGGTTTCCGAAAATGTATTTCAATAGACCTAACTATTCAAAACAGGGTATTTTCACTATAGGATGCTATGACCTTAAAATTTTAAGAATTAAATTCTGACCAGCAGGTAAAAGTATCATCTCTAATCCTCAACAGGATAGCCTTGGCCAACAAGCTAAAAGTTCGAGTGGCCCTCCCGAAGTGTCCTCCGTATCTGGTTCGTGTATACCTCAAAGAGCTACTCACGTAGGTTGCACTGCAGGTACAACATGTAAACAAATGACATACTGGTCATCGAGCTGGTCCTTGTGGCTAAATAACTTCTTTGTCGTAAAATTTTTGAAAAGACGATTGTAAAATCTATTTTCGGAAACCAGTGATAAACCGTCAACGTTTAGTTCCTCTTTTGTTAGTTTGAGTTTTAGTATTTTGTTGATTTTCTGTTTTATTGTTAATGGATGTCCTTGTCCATATAATATGTAGATGTAAGTATCTTGTATAGTATACTTATATAAGTCTTATTTTGTGATTGAAAATGTTGCCTGGATGCAACAAGGCATCTCTCAAATAAAAATGATCATCATCATAAAAGTTTTTATATTCATAAAAAGTATAAACTCTTCATCTCACCTGTCAACTTTGTAAATAATGATAATGATAATGATAATGATAATATTGATATTAATATTAATAATAATAATATTAATAACAATGATAATAGTAATAATAATAATAATAATAATTATTATTATTATTATTATTATTATTATTATTATTATTATTATTATTATTATTATTATTATTATTATTATTATTATTATTATTATTATTATTATTATTGACCGACTAGTGACAGAATTTGGAAGGGTGTGTGAGAGAAGGAAGTTGAGAGTTAATGTGGGTAAGAGTAAGGTTATGAGATGTACGAGAAGGGAAGGTGGTGCAAGGTTGAATGTCATGTGGAATGGAGAGTTACTTGAGGAGGTGGATCAGTTTAAGTACTTGGGGTCTGTTGTTGCAGCAAATGGTGGAGTGGAAGCAGATGTACGTCAGAGAGTGAATGAAAGTTGCAAAGTGTTGGGGGCAGTTAAGGGAGTAGTAAAAAATAGAGGGTTGGGCATGAATGTAAAGAGAGTTCTATATGAGAAAGTGATTGTACCAACTGTGATGTATGGATCGGAGTTGTGGGGAATGAAAGTGATGGAGAGACAGAAATTGAATGTGTTTGAGATGAAGCGTCTAAGGAGTATGGCTGGTGTATCTCGAGTAGATAGGGTTAGGAACGAAGTGGTGAGGGTGAGAACGGGTGTAAGAAATGAGTTAGCGGCTAGAGTGGATATGAGTGTGTTGAGGTGGTTTGGCCATGTTGAGAGGATGGAAAATGGCTGTCTTCTAAAGAAGGTGATGAATGCAAGAGTTGATGGGAGAAGTACAAGAGGAAGGCCAAGGTTTGGGTGGATGGATGGTGTGAAGAAAGCTCTGGGTGATAGGAGGATAGATGTGAGAGAGGCAAGAGAGCGTGCTAGAAATAGGAATGAATGGCGAGCGATTGTGACGCAGTTCCGGTAGGCCCTGCTGCTTCCTCCGGTGCCTTAGATGACCGCGGAGGTAGCAGCAGTAGGGGATTCAGCAGTATGAAGCTTCATCTGTGGTGGAAAATGTGGGAGGTTGGGCTGTGGCACCCTAGCAGTACCAGCTGAATTCGGCTGAGTCCCTGGTTAGGCTGGAGGAACGTAGAGAGTAGAGGTCCCCTTTTTTGTTTTGTTTCTTTGTTGATGTCGGCTACCCCCCAAAATTGGGGGAAGTGCCTTTGGTATATGGATGGATTATTATTATCATTGTAAGTCAAATCTTTTCTTAATATCAATTATTCAAAAAACAATGATACTTCTCATACTTCTTATGTAAGGTAGACGTAAATGTATGTAGTAAATGCATGTGAACCTTCTACAACAACTCTTTTTGGACACTCCTCCCGTAACTTACAAAATTTTAGATATATCTTTTTTATGATGTCTTTATGTATTTGTAGCAAACTTATTGTGTGTTTGGAAAATCCCACATCCTAACTCCCTCTCTGGCGCTCAGCCAGGAAGGACTATACAAGAAAAGAAAAATTATCAAGTACCGAAGACCTGTCGGGTTTA
Source organism: Palaemon carinicauda (assembly GCF_036898095.1). Taxonomy (NCBI): domain Eukaryota; kingdom Metazoa; phylum Arthropoda; class Malacostraca; order Decapoda; family Palaemonidae; genus Palaemon; species Palaemon carinicauda. The sequence continues at coordinate 124,462,222 of NC_090730.1, forward strand.
GCGTGTAATGAAGTGCGGCAGCCAGCGCCCCTAGATTTTAGCTTCAGGCTCCCTCCCGGCCACTCATTGCCATAGATTTACTAGTTGCGTTCATTCCATTGTGTTCCCCGTGCGGATCTAGCATGGTTTTCATCCCATATCTAATACGAGGAATCCTCACAGCCCATGCAAATATCTACATCTCCGTTCCGTTTCCCCCAAAAGTGTGGGGGGCGATCTTTACCATCCAACCAACCCACATCCTGGCCTCCTGTAACCTTCACACTAGGTAAAGCGAAGGATTTTTTTCTCTTACTTTCTAAGTCTCAGAGGAGTGATTTTATAGTTCTTGTTTGTTTGGCTCGTTATATACAGTAGTAGCAACTCTTCTATTTAGCGGACATTTCCTTAAAATTCGGGTATTAACCGTAGGTACACTTACGTCTGGATACGCGTTGCATAACGTCCCAACCACTAAGTCTTAGGGTAACACTGTCAGTAAAAGAAAGGCAAGATCAAATAATAACCCATAAGGCAGGGGAGGTTGTAAAAACTAAAGTTCCTGGCATAGTAATAGTGCATGGAGGGTAAATCGACGTCCTTCTTACGAAACTACAGTAGAGGTGGGGAAAGAGGTAATTAAGCTATCTTCCTTTTTTATTATTAATGACTTATATGTAATTATGTGGCCAAAAAGGGTAACTTCTGTTTTGTTTTGATTTTCTCGGTAACCAAACACTCATGTGGCAAAAAATATTCATTATAAAACTATGTATCTAATGGAAATGTTCAGACTTACCTGAAGAATGGACGTCTGGATAGGAATGTCCTCTCGGACTTTGGCTCTGTATTCTGATTGAGAAAACTCCAGCTTTGGAAACTCGATCATGTTGTCCTGCCGATGAAGATGACGATGAAAGCGACGACGACGATGCTGACGATGACTGCGTTCGGGACTTTCCTCGGAGTGATGACCCTCTCGACGATGGTCCCCATTTGATGAATCAACAACTGAAAGGAAAAAGGAGACATTGGATAAATTTATAGAATTTCTTAGATAAGATACTTTTTAAGGTGAAAATATTTTTAGAAAATTAAATTTTTACGTAAAATTTTTTCACAATGAGATGATGTGTAATAAGAAGTTATAGGTAAGTATAAATATTTTATGCATAGAGGATGAAATTGAAAATAAGTAATGAATATATAAAAATGAAAGAGAATTTCCAAATATATTAAATTGGGGTTTCTTAACATTATGATATGCTACTTAATTTATTATTAGATGGGTACAATTACTCGAGAATCTTAGGAATAATCTCTTGAAGGGAGAATTATTAAGTATTTTTTAAAAGCTCCAAATCATTATGGTGATATGAGTACCAAAAGTAGAATTTATATTTATTGTTATTATTATCATTAATTTATTGTTATGTAATCCTCAATCATATAAATATTAGTAACGTAAATGGTTTACGCTTTCTAATGACTTTATTACAACGCATGCATATCTAATGCGGTATAGTTTTTATTATGAGTGGGAAAATCTATTGCAATGTAGGAAGTCTAAAAAGTTCCAGGACAGATCGAAGGGTCAGAATAATGCTTACGTGGAGCTGAGAAAAGAAGTGGCATCACTTGAGATGAGTCGCGATTCAGAAATTGCTATATATTAGTAAATATTAGTTTCTTTAAAAAAAAATATCAAGTAAATAAGAAAGTTTTAGTTACATCATATGTAATTATGTAAATACGAAGTTCTTTTATTATAAGGATTCTTACGAGAGCATTTTGGAGACGAGGTTTTGTGATGTATCACGTGACACAGTCGTATAATACGTAACCAAGGGGAGGATTATATACAGTATAGGGCGAGTCTTTCATCGAAGAAGCACACCTCTCTGGAAGAGTCGAAGTCAACGTCCCTCGAAATGGTGTTTCCATCCGCCTCTGTTCTCTTGTACAGTACGTCTCTGATATCGATAATTACCTTTATAATGTTTTAATTACTCAAGTGTTACGATAACTGCCTAAGCCTCGTACCATTATGTTGTTTGAATTGCTAAATTGTTATGGTACTCAAGTATTAATATAACGGACTAAACATAGTTCAATTTATTGTTTGAATTGCTTTAAAGAAACCACGTGTTAAAAACTATGTATAATCAATGTTTTTGTTGTTCGGACTGATTGTTAAGCCTAAACTTTTATGTAACTTTTTGTTAGAGAAATCAAGTTCTGTATTGATCTGTTGATAGAACCCAATTGTATGATTTAGATCTGTGTTCTTTCCATAGTAGCACATAGGCACCGTTTGCATTTCTTTAATTGATTACAAAACTTTTTAAAATTGCACACGATTTAGCAGAGGCGATTGTGGATCGAGATGTAAGATTGTGATTTTGTAAATTATAAAAGCATAACTTGCTTGATACCACATTATTACACTAAGTGATATTTTTGTAAAAACACAAAAAATAAGTGTATGTTCTCTTTAGATATGTAATAAGATTATATTTATGTAAGCCATCCATATATTTACTCTTTTTTTTCTTTTTACTTTTTTTGTATAGCTTTGTTATCACCTCGATTCTGGTCATTATTACTCTCAAACCCATTAAAGTCGTAGACCTAAAAGAACTCTCAGTCACTGTATTTCAGATATTTGATTATCCTGGTTGTTTTTTGGATTTTACAACAGCAAAGTCTAATATAAAACTATTAGTGAAATTTCAGTGTTCTTCTTCAATGTAATTACAATTATAGTTCCAACAATATACCGTGTATATTTATAAAAAAAAATCTAACGGAGATTTGGCAATTTAACCCTCTACTATTAATGCTGATCGTACTGCATAATCTCTTGGTTTTTGCTATTTCCATCATTGCTCTTTCTTATAATTAAAAAAACTACCAAACTAATAACGACTGGAGACATTTACAAAATCTTATTTGGTGATGTTAAATGTCCTTCAAGTAACCTTGAATATCATATCTAATTTTATGAAACATTTATTTCAGATTACCTTGGGCTGACCCACGCGATCGTTGAAGAATGAAGGACATGAATAAGGCGGAAGATTTGTGCAAAAATTCACACTACAGCAAAAATAGCTTCCTTTGGGGAAACAGCTGATTTATAGAATATAACTCAAGACGAATTGTGACATATTTCATTACCTTGAGAAAAGCAAAATAGATATTTCTTGTGGATCAAAAGAGTTTTCCGTTCCATGAACAGAACTCTGAACCTAAGTTCAATGAATACATACCGCAAAAAAAAAAAAAAAAAAAAACAATAAATAAAACTTGTATAATAAAAAAAAAAAAGTTAGTGAAGAAAGGTTTTCGGTCACGAAATCAAATTATGCATTGTAAAAGAAAACACGTTGGGTCGGGATCAAGTTTTCGGACGTGTAAGGACCAGTACAAAAATCAATTACTCTATAAACGTCAAATTAAAAAAAAAGAATAGCTTATATAGTTTATATAAATACATGAATTGAATCAAGAAAATGAGAAACATTCTTTACTTTGCCACATAAACATGCGGCATTCAGATTTAAAATCAACTTGGGAATTTGCATATACTTACACTGTTAAAACCAAAAAAAAAAAAAAAAAAAAAAAATTTAATCGGAAGTTCTCCGTAAAAATATACTGTTCTCAGCTGCATTTCAGTAAAATGCAGGCGACGTAATTTTACCTTACTTTGTTATTATCTTTTATGGGTTGGTGACCGTAATATCAATACTTTACGTCAATATATCCGTTTTAAAAACGGTAAAAATCCTGGAATAAATGTTGTCAGGAATTTACCGCTTTTTTAATGCAAATTCTAACAGTGTACATATAAGTTCAGTCTATGTTATTTATGTCAATTCAAGGCCATTCTTTTATCTAATGCTCCTGCACATCCCATATTTGTTGAACAATAATGCTACCACCGACCTCAGTCACTTGAAGTTATTTGAGTTTCGTTTACTGCATTAGGGGTAAATAATTGAGGGAAACATATGCTTATTAGTTTTCCTCTTATTTTGTACAATAAAATAATGTCAGATGAGATGAGACCGCTAAATCTTATCCCACTTAGAAGTTTGAACACTGAGCAATGAATTCATGGCGCCATCAAAACTACGGCATTACGCACCAAAATTTGGATTACCTACATACCAACTCCAAGAATTTTAGATTTGAGTTAACTAACATGACACAAATTCTTACCGATAGTTTGAAATCAGTTAAAAATCAAATTTCAAATGCTACTGCAGCTAGTTTGGAAGTTAAAGGAAATACGCAGTTTATCAGGAAAGACTATGATCGCCAGACAGTAAAATATTTTAAAATTTAATTATTAGTTTAACCCTTTCCCTTTATGGTCAACTCATATCAATATAAACTAGTTACGGGATTAAAACAGTTTTCTCAGAGACTGATTCTTTCTCTTTGGTGTAATTAATTTCACCAAGAAGAGGACATCCAGACTCACTCCAATTTTAAATGGAGCCTTGCTATGAAAAGATAATAGCAAGGCGACGAAGCCCTTCTTGCTTATTCCACTCCCATCTACGTTGGATCCCACATCTTCAGCCCTTGTCCTGTACGGCGATTGAAGTTTTGGACCAGGACAATTTCTACTAATATCTCGAAAGGCATAACGAGAAGCTCATGATTTGAGAAGAGTATCATAATGGTTTACCTCATCACTCTGATTAGCAGAGTATTGGGGGAAACTTTATATGGGATAGTTGGTGTTGCGTGTAATTTCATTACAATATTTTAGAGTTGTGAAGTTTTGTGATGTCTTGGAATTAATGGGCTTAGTGTCATTTTATTTTAGCACTGCGTATTGATTTTGTTCATAAAAACATCAAGAGGTTTCTTATAATTGGTTTTGTGAAGTGAAACCTATCTCCCATATGATGACGTAATTATCTATTTATTGCATTTATCATTAATTTTTCATATAGGAAATTCATGTTTATTCAGAATGTAATCAATTATATTAATTTTCTAAAGAATTCTTTTAACGGGTAACGGGAGCTGTGGAATCCTGTATAAAGTTCCAGCATTTTTCTTCATTCCATGGGAAACTCCAGAGATCAACGAACTGCTAAGATTTGGTTGAATATTGTATAAACATACATTCCAGAAAATTCCAATTTTCTTCTTATTGCATTAAATAAAAGTTTAGTTGCATTTAATACTGAACACTGAATGATATTAGTTCGAGCTGGTGGCGATCTGAGGCAATTATTCGGCAAAATTTTAATGAGATTAAGAGGTCTTCATCAAACAATTAAAATCATATTTCTAAATCATTGAAAACATAATTAAACATATAAAGCCATTAACCCTCTAATTGATTATCGTTATGAATTATCAAAACATGTTTTTCGTATTCATCACCTCTAATTACAACTTTTGAAGACAGTATCCATAACATTCCTTATGACTTTATCATTGTTACTGCTTTAGAAATCATAACTATAAGATACATAATTATCATGAGTAAAGTGATTTATCTATAAAACTCATACAATGTCATGTCAGACATAGCTAAAACCTACAGATCAACAATGAAATTAATTTGTCTATAACAAAGAAACACTAAATCTGATCATATTACTGAAAGATTAATACTCAAAGTCATAAGTTAAAGAACTGCATATAATTTCTAGCATGTGATTTCGCAATAATAGCTTCACGAGAGTGCATCCAATACTGTGTGTTTAGCCAAAAAGATATCGTCTTTTGCTCAAGAAAAAATATAGAAAAACTTAAAAGTAAATCTTTTATAAGGAATAACGTAAGGGTAAATAGCTTCTTTCAACTGATACTGAAATAGATTATATATACAAAAAAGCAACATATAAGGCTTATTTGAAAAA